>NC_139657.1:17472200-17607200 GCF_951799395.1 Argentina silus | reverse complement strand
AAACTGATTACAAGTATTGTAATCTGAGTGGTGAAACCAATATGCACACAAATACCATCAAATAAAAGCTGAAAATCTCTACTTTCACCTCATAGTAATTGTTTGATTTTCGAACTTTTGGAGTGTAGAGCCAAAAGAAGAAAATTTGCTTGCTTCACAGTCCCATTACTTACGCAAGGGCACTGTATGACAGACTCTACAGCGGAAGAGAGAGGATGTTTGTTTTACAGCCTTGTTTTACACTATTGAACCTGATTGACTCCTTTTCATTCTGAATGAAGCATTGAGGCTATTGTTACAGATGTTGTTACAGATACTGCAACAAACATATATTCTCTTGAACTAAACCAAGAGAACATATCTCGTGATCATGGAGTGAAAGGTTTCTCATGTACTTGTTTCCAGAAGTGTCTCAGTCTCTGTCCCACTCTGAAGCTGTTTAAAGATCTCATTATGACTGTCAGGTTTGTCACTCAGCTCCACTTCTGCTTTTAATTAGGCCAGCACACACAGGACAGAGTTTGTGTGTGTGTGTGTGTGTGTGTGTGTGTGTGTGTGTGTGTGTGTGTGTGTGTGTGTGTGTGGGAAAAGGGAGGGGGGTCCCTAGAGGTGCCATCCAACATAGCCAACTCATCTCCTTCTCGCCATCCCTCTCAGCCCACAGCGACACCAGGGAATTAAGAGAGGAGGAAAGAGAGGAATCTGTCTCCAACTCATACTTGGCTGTAGGAAGAGTTGTGGTTCAAACTCATACACACATACTCGTACCCCCTCCCCATTGTGGTGTGATAGCATAGCATGCATCCATTTACCCTCTCTCTCTACTTGTAGTCGTCATACGGTCTTATGGCTTTAAATGCTGAGGTTACACCCCAGACTCTTACCACTGTTTTTCTACTGACCAAAAATCCCCCTGTGGTTCGTCCAACTCCATGCTGCTCTACCCCCACTCTCTCTCTGTCGCCGCTCTCCTTTCTCTCTCACTCCCTCCCTCTCTCGCCACTCTCCTTTCACTCTCCCTCCCTCTCTCTTCTCACTCTCTCTCCCCACTCTCCTTTCTCTCTCTCCCTCTATCTTTCTTTCTCTTTTGCGCTCTCTCTCTCTCCCCACTCTACTTTCTCTCTCCCTCTTTCTTTCTTACTTTCTCTTTTGCCCTCTCTCCCTCCCTCTTTCTTTCTATTTTGCTCTCACATAGCACTGACTAAAAACTTTGAGAGAAACTAAACAATGGCCAAGCAGGCCACAAACCTGCAAAGAAAAGTTATCAAGGACGGGAAGAAGAAGGAGTCTTAAGTTGACAAATGGCAAGGCCCACTTTACATTTTTTCTTCTTCTCTGTCTCTCTCTCTCTCTGTCTCTCTCTTCCCCCTCCCTCCCCCTGCCCTGTGTGCTGCCAGACCCCTAATGAGAACAGTGTGTCAGACTCCCCACATGGGGAGGGGGTTAGAGGGGGTTGGATGGTTGTTGGGGTTTGTTCTATTCCACTCTGGAGAGGCTCCGTCTGTTGTCCCTCTAAAACACACACGCACGCACACACGCACGCACGCACGCACGCACGCACGCACGCACACACACACACCACAACACACACACACACACACACACACACACACACACCACAACATAACACATTTGCTTCACCTTCAATCATACAAATACACACCTGACCCCTCCTATCCTTGTTTTTTACCCTGGATCACAAAAGGAGGGGATGACAAACGTATGTTTATATTCTGTATGCAACCCTTCCATCTGTATCATAATCACATACTGTACACATGCTGCTAACACTCTTCCTCTGATGCGTCATGTAAACACATGTCTGAGGTTTACTCTGTTTACACAGACATAAACATACAGTCCTTGAAAGATGGGTGAAAGAGAGAGAGGGAATTTGCGTGATATTTTAGGTGTCAACCTGACACTGGACTTGTTTATCTGGGCTATGGGGAAGCTTTGCAGACTTGAGTCATGTTACACTGGAGAAACCAGTGAAATGTTCAATGGTCAGAATGTTTTGGCTTGTGAACAAAAGAAAAGAACTGTCCCCTAATCAGGGCTGTCCTCATTTTATCAATGGCCTCTTTGTCTCTTTTTATTCCTCCACTCGCCCAAACAATGGTCTCATCCTCAGCCCACCGATGACCATGCAAACTCAATAGGACAAACATAGTCGATGACAGACGTTATTCAGTCATTACATAAGGCCATGCTCATGTGACAACTTTCATCTAATAACTGCTAAATAACGTAGTGATGATATTCTTCATATTAGTGAGAAATGCAACATCCATATTATTGTGTATATAGTAGGTGCCAGTAGGATGATGTTACCCCTAGACACTAGTCTTAATGGTTAATTTTAGGATTTGGAGAAGATAAGATGGTCCTAGATCTGTGTCTAAGGGCAACTTCACCCTGAAGTGAGAAGCTGTGCGAGTCTTGGAATAGCCATCTGATCTGACGCAAGTCCTGGACGCAACTGGGGTCAAGAATGTGAGGTGACTAATGGCCAAATAATCTAGGCTTTATGTTTTGTGTACATGCGACAGTGGTCTGGAAATTCAAACCTCATTCCGACCTTATGTCTGTCTGTGGTAAAGCCTATATGGGAGACAGACAGAATGTAGAGGGATTGGAATGGGGGTCAGTTTACAAACACCACAACTCACTTCTTGTCAGACTAACAAACAATGACAAGCATCTGGCACATTCCTACATCAAAATCCCAGGTTTGTCTCAGAGGAAAGGAAGAGATTATAGACTCTTATTTTACTATGGTGTCAAAGAGAAGGTTGACAAGAACTTGAAAGTAGACTACCACCTTATTCTATTCTGGGTCTAGTACACATACCTTATTTGACTTGCTAAATGAGACAAACTGCCTCACATAGCAACTCTCAATTCTACCTTATTAAGTATTCACAGGTCCATTCCAAAACATTAACCACACCATGCTTTTCACCAGTGACCAGTTGTTTCCAATCCCTGGGGCTCTACACCATACCCTACTACACCAAATTAGCCTGACTCTTATCTAAATCAAAGGAGCACATATGTGATTACTCAGTTATACAATGACCTCTTATCTAAGAACACAACCTGATACAATATTGCTAATTCTGTTACCACTGTGGTTACTTTCCTGTTTACAGTAATGATAGACTTGATAACGTTGACCCCGCCCCCTTTATAAACCCATCAACAGTTGTGGAGTGTGTGGATTAGTTACATTTTATATACAGTTGTTACATTGTAATTATCTCTGCTGCTGTCTGTGTTTCAAAATCATGATGTTCATATTTATGTGGGCTGGTGCATCGACAACGAATTGTCAAAAGGAGGCTGAGCGTCTAGGAAAGTTCATCATGCTGACTAGGCAATCTGTTCACCAGTTTTCTCATCTTTAGGCCACTGCAAACCTTGGCCTATAAACTACCCTTCTATTACCTGACAGCTGAATGCAAGCTATCACATGTAAACCCGTATAATTATGAATGATTGGTAGAATTAAGCTCGACAATAGTAGAGCCTGGGTTGTTTACTAATAGGCAACTGTCAGCCCTGGCCTTTGCAAATCCCCGCTATCGCGTTGGCGAACTTACCCTCAAGCGTAACCTCTTTTCCGGCCTTTTTAAGAGCCTGCACCGCTAGATCATGCGTAGCGTCCCTGAGGTCATTCCCGTTGACAGATAGGATAGCATCGCCGACCCGGAGAGCCCGACTCTGGTCAGCTGCGAGTCCAGGGAAGATCTTGGATATGAGGATGGGCATTCGGTTTTCCCGACCCCCCTTGATGCTGATACCCAAACCGCCAGACTCTTGTTTAACAACTCGAACTTTACGCACCGCTTCCGATGCGCCGGATTCCAAATTAATGGGAGTTTCGCCATGCCTGGAGCTGAAACTAGACCCAGGACTACCGTAACTGGAACCCGGGCTGCCAAAATCAGAGTTCGTACCGTTATCACGATTGTATTTGCCCGAGCCAGGGCTATTTAACCCGAAGTTGCCGTCGTAGTGACCCCGGCTGATGCCCCCGCGCGCTGGGCTACCGCTTCGTCCGAGCGCACCGTGGTTCGGATGTTGCTCTTGGTTCGAGTTTTGGACACGGTTCGAATTCCCCGATGCGAAACCCGGGTCGTTTCCGTTCGACATTCCATTTCGCAGGCCCGCGGAGGAGTTGTAATCCAAATTGTTCCCTTGCACGCTTATCTCTGCTTCGGCCGCTAAAGTGAAAGTCTCGCGGGTCAATTCGGCCGCCACTCGAATCCAACGGTCCCGGAGCAGAAGGTCCAGTTGACCGTTTTTGTCCGCTCGTGTCCAGACAGCCATCCTGGTACTCCGGGGCGGGTTTCAGACTAAACTCATGATGAACTTTTTCCTCTTTTTCAGAGTGCGTACAAGCACTACACTACATTGACACACCCACTTACGCACAGATTGCGGGAAACGAGAAAAAAATCCAAAAAGAGAGGAAAGGAAGGAAACAACTGCCTCTGATGGGCTGTCTTGTTATTGAGCACCCTGGAGCCTATGGCTGGAGCGCGCTATAGCGGGCTGTCTGGAGAGTAACAACTCGGACAGAGACAACCAATGAATGCGTCGGTTTGTGGATTACTTATTCATGACAGAGGCGGGGTTTGCAGGGAAATAGCTGGCATAGAGTTATACTGTATGTCTGTCTTCTGAGGGCCATGCATTCATTGGCTGTCTCTGTCTTCCGGCTCATACAAGAATTGTAATACACTGTGTAATAGTCTCGCAATGGCCTAGTAATAGCCTTGTGAGGAACTTCCTCTGCTGCCCCCTGATATCCTGTCAGACCATGGCTGTATATTAAAGCTTTATAAAGCTTTACAATTTTTCACAGGTGACCCCATATGCATGGTCAGCAATGTCTTCCCTATAGTTCAAGGCTGGAGTGAGGGCCTTTGGAGTGAATGAATGAATATATAATGTATCCTTCCCTTTTAATCTCCTCATATTATATGTGAAGTCGTTTACCCTATATGCACCATGAGAAGGTCAAAGGTCACAAGTAGGCTATGTTGTGTTTAATTAATCTCTGTCTTTTGTTGCATGGTCTTAGTTTAGGTAAATCAAGAGCTATCACAGCATGGTGAGTTCCTAGTAGCCTAATTTAGCATACATCCAGGGAAAGCATTCACATGACCAGCAAATGTTAAGAACTCATCCACATCATAGGATTTCATTTTTGGAAGTAGATTTATTGCAGTTGAGGTTTACTGAGTGTTTACAAAACCAGAACAGATCAGACACACGAACAGGACAGGACCTTGGTTGAGAGTGAAAGAGGGGTTTAAGACTCAGACGTCACCCGAAAGCAGAGATATGAGGAGGCTGGGGTCCACTCAATGGGGTACAGATGGTACAGGTCAGGTGGGTTCCATTCAGAACCACTCCTCCTCACCCAGGCCAGAGCTGATAGGCAAGATTCAAACCCGGTTCTCTAACATGGAAGACCCAAATATAAGGTCAGAGGGCTACACTTGAGTTTACATGTCTCAGACAGGAATACCCATCAGAAGTGGGTAATTCCAAATCACCTTCACTACACTGACCCATACTGGTCCTCTTGGACCCGTTTACATTCAGACAGTCGGACAGTATTATCATCACCATGCCTCATATGGTTGGATCACAGAGACTTTCAAAGGACATTTTCAAACTCGAGGTACTTTATTTATAGACTAACAATTCAAACTATGTCCATTAGGAATACTTCTGCTATGCAGCCTGTCTTGGAGTCATTTCAATGTGCTACTACTGCTAGTGTTTCGGACGAGGACGAGGTGTGTTTACATTTCAGATGTGTTATGTTGTTATAAGAGTAAAGTACATTCATAACTAAAACAAGGCAAACAAGGAGCTAAAATGTTTAGCTTTACCCACAACTTTGCTCCTATCCCCTCCCAGCATCCCTACCTCCTCTCTCACAGTCTCACCTCTCCTCTCTCATCTGTCACTTCTTTCCCATTTTTTACTACGACCCTTTGCTCTTCTCTCTTTGTTTCGCTTCTACTATTTTCTTGCCCTTCTGTTCTCCCTCCTCTCTTCTTTCTCTCCTCTCTCTCCTGTCCTCTCTCTTTCCATCTCATGTGTGCAACAGGGCGTGAAGTCATAGGTGTGAATGATAAGGCAGACATTGGGTTGTTCCTGGGGCCACGTCCTCCTATGAACCTCTACATAGAGGAGGGGGGAGGAACAACCCCTAACAAGCACTTCAGCTAGGGGAGGGAGGGGGAGAGAGGTGGGGAAGGGCGGTACTTGCAGGCTGGGGGGTGTGGGGATGGGGGGGGGGGGTTGTTCAGGGGGTGTTTACTATACAATGAGCTAGTGCAGAGCAGGAACAACCCCTGTTAAGGTGCTGGGGGAGGCGGGGGTAAACCATCATTCAGTCTATTCACTTGTTCTTCCTCCTAACAGTGGGCGGCTGTGGTGATGATGCATAGGGCTGGGGGTGGGGCTGGATGTGTGGGTGGGGTTTGGGCGTGGCGCTCTCCTTCTTGGGCGTGTTGTTGAGGATGTCCAGGCTGCGGCGGCTGGAGGAGATGACGTCAGCGACGAACTTGGTGCAGTCTGCGCAGACGTCGCGCAGACTGCAGCCGTGGGTGTAGAGGTGTGGGAACTCCTCCTCAACGGAACGTCGGGAGAGGCTGCGCAAAGACCTGGGGAGAGGGAGTGACATAATCAGTTCTAGTCACTACAAAGCCATGCTACAAAGGACAGAGATCTGTGAAAAGGTGGTTATCACTAGATGGCCATGTTACAAAGCATAAAACTGTCTATGATGTCAGAATTTTAGATTTTAACTATATTTCTTAATTAAAGGGTAGGATTAGGATTAAGGGTTTTGGGCCAGATAGTAACTGTAGGCACGACATAAAAGATCTGCATCAGCATGAAGAAGGAATGATATTAAAGACAGACTGCAGGGTGATGGAGAGGAAGTGTAATTATTATATAATGGGTGCTTAGAGGGCTGGGTGAAGCGTAGTCATTACATAACAAACACTGACAGATCTGGAGAGGAGGAAGTGGGGGGGGGGGGCAATGATTGGATTGAGCATGTGATTAATTCGCTATTGGTTGGTGTAAGCAAAGACAAGATTGCCTCTACTTAGGTTGGGACAGTTCCAGTTGGGACAGTTCCAGTTCATTAAGAAACTATAATAGATATACAGACAGATATACAGACAGACAGATATTATAGACAGTGCCCTGCGTAAGTAATGGGACAGTGAAGCATTGTTTCTTCTTTCGGCTCTACACTCCTCCAAAAGTTTGAATTCGAAATCAAACTATGAGGTTAAAGTAGAGATTCTCATCTTTTATTTGATGGTATTTGTGTACATACTGGTTTCACCATTCAAAAATTACACCACTTTTTATGCATTGTCCCCCTATTTCAGGGTACCCAAAAGTAATGGGACAAATGTCCAAATTAAGCACTCATGTTTAGTATTTCGTGGACAATCCTTTGCATGCAATAACTGCCTTTGCATCCTGAAGACTGCAACCCACTGACCCCACCAGACACCAGGTATCTTCTATGATGATATTCTGCCAGACCTGTACTGCAGCCATCTTTAGTTGTTATTAGTTTTTAGGTCTTTTTGCCTAAAATCTTATCATCAGGAAATGAAATGCATGTTCAATTGGATTTAAATCTGAAGATTGACTTGGCCAGTCAAAACCTTTCTACTTTTTGGCCCTGAAAAACTCTAGTTGCTATGGCAGTATGTTTTGGGTCATTGTTTTACTGTATCATGTAGAGCCATCCAATGAATTTAGAGGCATTTGCTTGCACTCGAGCAGACAAGATGTTTCTGTACACCTCAGACTACATTCTGCTGCTGCTGTCAATCATCAATCATCAATCATCAATTCATGTTTCACAGATGAGGTGGTGTGGGGTCAATTTTGGGCAGATCCTTTTTTCTCAAAACGTATATTATAATATTATAATATTCATATTTTTCAGACCTCTGCAGGCTTTTTTGGTACGTTTTAGCAAACTGAAACCTGACCATCCTTTTTGAGGATAACTCGTGGTTTTCACCCTGTAGTGAAGTGTCTGTAGTTTGGTTGGTGATGTATTCAGCGGATGGTAGTCTCTTCCTGATCTGTGGGACAGTTGTTTTGGGGTTTTTCTTAATTATGGTGAGCAATCTTCAGTCATCCACTCCAGATTTTTCAACCTAATAATGGCTTCATTGACTTTCATTGACAACTCTTTGGTCCTCATGTTGACAGACACCAATAGCAGACTACAAAGGCAAATCCAAAGCCTAGAATAAATACTACACATTGACAGCTCATTTATACCTGCACAAATGATGTGACGGAACACATCTGAATTAACAGAAACACCCGTCAAGCCAATTGTCCCATTACTTTTGGGTACCCTAAAATAGGGGGACTATGCATACAAAATGTTGAATGGTGAAACCAATACGTACACAAACACCATAAAATAAAAGCTGAGAATCTCTACTTTAACCACAGAGTAATTGTTTGATTTAAAATCCAAACTTTTGGAGTGTAGAGCCAAAAGAAGAAATGCTTCACTGTCCCATTTCTTACGCAGGGCACTGTATATACAGACTTACTTGTAGACCTCACTCTTGCGGCCGTGGCTCTTTGGGCTGCTGTGAAAGCCCACAGTGTATACTGGTATATGGGCCATCTTCTTAGAGGGAATCTTCATCTGAGGCAGAGGGAGAATAGTGGGGTAAGGATGTGCATGGGTGGGGAGGAGTATGTACAGTATTTCAAAGAACTGAGACAGATTCTATTACAGTAACAGGAGTAAAGAGGAAATGGTAAACATGATGTGATTAGGAACAATGAGAAAAGACAGAGCTGCATACAAGGGTAGAACCCACAGTTACAAAACATTAAACCCAGATATAGAACCACACAGAACCACACAGAACCACACAGAACCACAATCCTTCATGATACAGAACCATAGATCAAAACATCTAGGAACTACAAGCTCACCCAACTCCAAACCCACACTGAACAGAAACAGAAACACACAAATACAAACACACACACACACACACACACACACACACACACACACACACACACACACACACACACACACACACACACACACACACAGCACAGAACTGCACAACATAGAACCACAGACACAAATAGCTCAGAACCACAACATACACACATCACAAAACCACATACAGTAGAACACAGAATCAAACTCACACAGCTCAGACCCATCATCCTACAAAAACATGGAACCACAGCACAGAAGAACCACAATCTCACAAATCAGAATTACAAACAAACACAGCCTAGAACCTCAAACCTACATTGCACAGATTCACAAATCCACATGGTCTGGTGACTGAGGCACAGACCAAAATAATAATTGACAGAATTAATTAAAAGCACAGAAATATCAGCCATGGGTTAGGGTTAGAATATGAATATGTTAGCCTCAAATATTTTGTTCTAAAATTATACTATTTATACCATACAGACCACATTAGCCAAAGCACTGAATACATACAGTACACTCAAAAACATGAATAAGCAATTTCACAATGACAAAGAGAGAGAAGGCAGTACCTTTGCACTGCACGTTCCACAGACAGACCTGGGGGAGACAGAACTCCATTAGAATAACTTCTAGGGGCGCTCATGAGTAAAACATGGTCCCGGGGGGGGGGGGGGGGGGTATTGTTGTCTCACACTGTAAATTGTGTTTTGTTGACCTACATTAATCCAAACGCACATAACATGCAGCACAAGAAGAATGTTGTTATTTCACCTAGACCTTCTACCTGGTTATGAAGCACATACATTATACTGTAGGTACCTGTACATACTGTAGAGTGTCTCTCTCACCTTTTACAGAGCAAGCAGGTGGATGGCCAGGAAAAGAGGGGGAACTTAATTCTGCAGCAACAGCACACCTGAGAGAAACACACACACAGACACACACACACAGACACACACACACACACACACACACACACACACACACACACACACACACACACACACACACACACACACACACACAGTCAGAATCACACTCAAAAGGAACATGAGGCATTGAGAGATCATTATCAGAAGATGTGATCATCTCTGCCTGTACCTTGCCTCTCTTCAGGTTGTTATACAGTTCTTTGCTCTGCAGGTACTTCTCCATCTCTGCTTTCACCAGCACGCGACGCACGTTGATGACCTCATCCACTGTTAAGGCAAGACTCTCCACTGGGTGACTGAACTCCTCCTGTACACAGAGAGAGGTATAGGGGGAGAGGAGGGAGTGGGGAGAGATGGGTTGGAAGATAACACTTGTCAGGTCAGGTAGAGGGGCCAGCAGTGAGGAGAGGTTATCTGTGTGTGGTGGCTATTATTGTGTAGTTGACATTTTACCGTGACATTTAAAAGTGAATACCTAGTCATTTCTGTACTGTAAAATAAAGTGCTCCCAAAAAGATGATTGCTGTTCACTCACCATCCACTGGTGCTTACTGCCAGTCTGTGAGCTGGAGGCAGTCTCCGTCCCCTCCGTAGTCTCATCTACTGAGCTGAGGGAGCAGCGGGCAGGAGAGGGGGGCACCCAGCCTGGCACAGGGAGGGAGGCTGGGGGAGGGAAGGGGGGGGGGGGAAAGAAGAGAGAGAAGGGGAGGCAGAGGAGAGAGCAGAAAGAGGAGGGATGATGGAGAGACAGAGGAGAGAGAGTAGAAGGAGGAGGGAGGATGGAGAGACAGAGGAAAGAGAATCATAGATTTGGAACACTTGTTAAGCAGTTCACAATTGATCTGCAGTGAATATGATACAAGCTGAGTTTTTTCTTTGACTTCCAACAGAGGAACTGAATTTGGTTCAGAGGAAATAACGTAGGTAGCCTGCAGGGGGAAAGTCTATGAGGACAACAAACAGGATTTTGAATCGAGTCTACTACCAGTAAACAACAACAACACATCCATAATTTGGATCAGCTGCCTATGACATTATTGTAAGTTCTGTGATAAACAAGCATTGACATCCCCCTAGTGCTGGAAGAGTGAACTACAACTGACCACTCTTGTTTTTGTTCTCTACTGCAGCGGCAGTAGGCAACATACAGTATCTCCCCCATCGGACAAAATAAGTGGCACAAGCAGGTTGGGATTGCAAAAAAGGATCCATTAGCTGTTGTCTTCCTAATATTTGACTGAGTTAGCCTCTATCAATACATCTCCATAAATTGATTAGTATCCCTCACAAACCATTACAATGAGGTTATATACCAGCGGTAATTCCATTCAACCTGTGCAACAAATCATTGTAAGCAGTTTACACAGTGGACCGACACACATCATGTGTGATTAATGGTACTCTATGTGGCTTTTATCATTCAGTAAGATATAAACACCAGAATAAATCATGGACTCATCATATATGAAAAGAGTGAAAGCATAACCTGTATGCTATGAACTTTAATTGCAAAAGAGATGCAGTATCAGATGAATAAAATCTGCAGTCAGTGTCTCCCCCTGCTGACCAAGAGCTGAAACTACATGAGGAGACTCAGGGACACACAGACACAGACACACACAGATACACAGACACAGACACAGACACACAGACAGACACACACACACACATACACACACACACACACACACACACACACACACACACACACACACACACACACACACACACATACTGACCTCGGTGCGTGGGTGGCATCCCGGCCCCTGTCAGCGTACGTGACCACGGTCTCTCCCCCCTCCGCAGGACAACCCCTCCCAGATGGGCGGACTCTGACAGCGAGGGGAGGAGTTCCCCCCTGAGATCAGCCAAGTCATGCTCAGAGAAGGAACGGTCTCGTTTGATGGGTGTGGGAGAACTCTCAACCCGGCGAAGCTCCCCGCTGTCTGGAGAGTCTTCGTCCTGCAGCAGCAACAGGTTGGAGGTGACTACTTGTGTGAGAGGCTGTAGTCTGCTTATGCATGTCGTAGTTATTCCTCAAATTACAATTTTCATTGATATGGCACAAATGATTCTCTTCCGTGTCTGGGTCAAGCACTAGCCCTCACCTCAAAAATATTCATCTCCTCCATCTCTTGCAGAGTAGGGGCTTTGAGTAGAACCCGTGGACGAGAGGGCTGGCGGGACCCTGCCTCCGACATTGACAGGTCAATGCAGGAAGTAGATTTGAAGTCACATGGGCAGGTGTGTGCCAGACAGGGCAGAGAGCCAAACGCTGGAGGATGAGAACCAACACACGACACTGAGCACATAAAAACAGTTAGAAGAACTGCCACTTAACACACAACACAAACATGAATGTTTGGGGGGATTCAAAAAGATTCCACAGATGGAGTGTAGAAATGCCAAGAAGATAACACATGAAAGTATCATACAACACTGATTTTCAATGTAGTACTCAATGGGAAAAAAAACTCAATGGGATGCTAATAATATGAACACTATGTGCTGCAGCCCCTATAGTATACACACAGCTCTCAATAATGAAACCAGTGTGAGGGATTTCCCTACATCTGTTGGAGCCAGGCGGGTCCACAGGCCTCAGTTTGCGCTCCTGTTTGATCCCAGCCAGGACACGCTCATGGAGGGACTGCTGCTCCTGGGGCGGAGGGCGCAGGTTGCGCTCAGACACCTAGCAGGGGAGGATAAAGAGAAAACATGAGGTAGAAATTCCCAAATAGAATTCCCTATTGACACGAATACGGTACTTAAATATTTACGCAACTCCAAAACACTTTGTTTTAATATGAATGTGTTTAGAGAGCTAAATGGCTAACAGCTAACTCCACTCACTGGTTTGAGTGGAGGCCGAGACCTGATGAAGTCCAGTATCAGCTCATGGGCATTTCTCTTCACTCGTGAAGGGATGTCACCATCCACCTTGACATGAGAGAGAGACGGGGTGGGAGTGTGATATGTAAGCATTTATGCACGTCAGGGTATGCAAGAACAAAACATGCTGATCACTGTTAGGCATAGCTATTACTGTATAAGCCAAGCTGAGGCAATAAATAACGTGTGTCTCACCTGACATTCTATTCCTCATAGAATAGAGGCTCAGGTCAAAATACTGCACTATAAAGGGAGAGTGTGTCATATGAGATTTGCTGCCCAAAGAATGACTTGTTTGGTTTCTCAGCTCACCATGACTTTGCGTAGCTGGAACTTGCGTAAGCGGATGTCCTGCATGAGCATCTCAAAGGGAGTGAGGCTGAACTCAGTGGGCAGAGGGTTGAATGGCTGCTCCTGGACCTTCTTCAACTTCACCCCCTGTCTCAGCTCCTTCATCAGTGCCACCCATAAACGGGCCTGGAGCACACACACACAAACACACACAAACACACACACACATACACACACACACACACACACACACACACACACACGCACGCACACACACACACACACACACACACACACAGTCACTAACACACACAATCACTAACACACACAAACCCATCTTCTGGCTCATTCACATCCAGTATTCCTTCATTAAACCAATGAGCACATCTCTCTCCTTCAGTGTAGAGGAGAGCTTCAGTTTATGTTGAAATGCCTCTCACCCAGTCTGTGTGTTTCAGTGCATCCAGCTCAGTCGTCGATCTATCTTCCTGAGGATCTTCTGTTCTAATCTTCTTCAGCATCTATAGAGAAAGAGATAACATAACTTAAAAGTTATGTTAAAGTCAACTAAGTGTTCTCGGTTTTTACAAATGAGTGCTCTGTAATCTCTCACAAGTCTTACTGTATATTGTTTTGTATACTGTAATATGTTTTTTACATGACATAATAAAGATAATCAATGAAATACAGTAAAGTTCAATCAATCATCTCTGATATACATTATAGTAACATATCAGGATCACACACACCTCCTTGGCATCTTGTATTTTAGTCAGGAAGGTCTGCAGCTCCAGAGTTTCGACAAACAAGGCGTGGCACACTGCCTGGTAGTGTTCTGGTGCCAGGGCAGGGTTGGACAGCCGGGAGGCACAGAGTGCCATCACCTGGTGGAACGTACACACAGGCCTCATGACCCCCTCTTCCTCCCCCTTCTCTTCCTCCTCCTCTTCCTCCTCCTCCTGACCACTATAGCCCTCGTCCATAGTTCCGTTGCCCCCGGTGCTGTCTGCCTCCTGGGCATGGTCGCCCCCCGCCATGCGCTCGATAAGACTCTCCAGCTGAGGGGTCAGCTCTCGCTCCTCGCTATCATCCAATCCCCAGTCCAGCGCCTGGTAGATGGCCACGCCTAGAGACTGCACCAGCTGGGGGGACAGAATAAGGCAGAATAGGATCAAATAGGATAGGATAGGATAGAATACAACAACTGTATTGCTAACTAGGAATGGGCATGGTTATTTGAATAATCGAATATCCAAACTGATAGGTTAGTAATGAATCTTGTGAGTATTTTGAAAGGCTAGGGTTAGGATTAGGATTAGGGCTAGGGTTAGGATTAGGGCTGTAGCTAGGGTGGTCTGTGTAGTGCAGGTTGGAATGAGTGGTTCACAAACTCACCTGGCGCTCTGCGGTGGCTCGGAGTGGAGGTCCGCCGGTGTCATCTTCATCTACAAAGAAAAGAGACAAGGCATACTGTACAGCTGCATAACCACAGGAACAAACATTTTCATACCCAACACTATTCTTTAGCTCTCCTGTCCATCTGTCTCACACATCTGTGACAGCCTACACTGATCTAATAAATGAGGTGATGACAGCTTACACCTGATCATAAAAGCCTACTTTTTAGAAAAAACAACAATTTTAGAAAAAACAACATTGTATTAACATTTTTGGTTGTATCGTTGTATATCGGTCATGACAAAAAATGGTATGGTGCAGAAATGTCTAAATAAAACATTGTATAAACGTATGGAAAAAGATGTTGATTCATTGTCTTGTGCCAACCATAGAGAGACGATGGAAAATAACTGTGGGACAATGTTAAAACCAAATGTTGCACAGTAGAATGTGGTAAAATGATCATACCATGTTGAGTTATGGTTGTCATTTGATTGGCATGATCCAATGTTGTAACATTGTTTATCATTGGTTGAAAATACAGGTTTTCAGAAAATTAGCATTTGATGGTCATCACACAACATTGTGACAAGGTTTCATGTGGACTGTAAAGGAAAGTTTTCTACAGGTTATTATTTGACAGTCATGATCCAATATTGTAACAAGGTTGCCCATTGATTCCTAACCAAAGGGAAGCAAAAAATAACACTTCATTACATGTATAGAACTTGATGCTTTACTTAAAATTGACATCAACTATATGAGTACTTTGTCCATGAACTAAGATTGAATAAATACTGTTCTTTAAGACTTAATTTGGGATTTAATCTCACAATCTTGTGGTTTGTAGTACATTGTTCTGTCCACAATGTCACTAGTCCACTGCTGCAACACAAGAGTTATAATGGGGTTCAGATTGTGCATCTGAAAAATTAGACTTGGGATAATACTTTCATTGAGATTGTAAAGACATTCCGAAACATTCCGACATTCCGAAACATAAAAGTATAACATTTGTAAGAAGAAAAGGTTTTCCTGTTGTAATAACCTTTTCAGCATGGTCTAGACTTTATCCTATCCTTTGCTATGCTCTTTTACTACTTTTATCTCTTTTGAAATAAATAGTCATTGTTTTGAATGTTTTCATTCTAGTTCTGTTTCTAACGTCATGCGCATGGAGTGTCTCGCATCGTTACATTATCCCATTATTGATGTAGGCGATGTATCATGTTCATTTTTTAAACTCCTTAACATTTGTGAGCCTAATGGAGGTGTATAATCTATGTTTCTGGAAAATAAACAATTTGATTTATTGTATAGTAATATGTGTTTATTATAAAACTTAAAATATCAAACAAAAATAAACATAAAATATATATAACTATACATTTTAGTAATGGGCAAGTAACATTAACAACGTTAAATAATGTATACACTATTATCACACTTTGAGGATTAAGAAATCCTCAGTATGTAATAGAATAGAATTAGACCCCACCAACATTAGACAACTATGCAGAAAACACTGAAGCTGTTGAAATAGATCTGTATAAATCAATTCAAACAATGGTTAGAGTGTAGATTAACTGAAACACTAAATAACATTGCTCAGGCCAATTTATAGAAAAGTGCAGATGTGTGGTCTTCCCAAAATGTAGTAATAAGGGTGTAGTTTAAAATCAGCACTGGCCTGGTGGCGTACAAAGTACAGCAATGCAATATTGCAAATGCAAAAGTAAAAATGTAATCCTGATTGTGAAATGCCAAATGTAATCCTGATTGTAAAAGATGCCAATGACACAATATAGGGGGTGGGGGGGGACTAGAACAGATAAAAAGAAATACAAAAAAGTATTAAGTATCCATTTGGTTAAGAAGTTCAAGTTACATCAATATTAGACTTTTGACGTTAGTTAGAGATCTAAACAGGATAAGACATTATGATACATTGTAGAAAATACTGATAAACGAGCACTCCCCCCTGGTCCTTTCATTAAGCTTGGTCTTGTTTTTCATTTCAGTGTCATTTTATATTCCATATAGCTCAGGTCCTGCAGTCACAACTCAGCAGGCCTGCAATGGCTCAGCTTTGTGTGTGTGTGTGTGTGTCTGTGAGTGTGTGTGTGTGTGTGTGTGTGTGTGTGTGTGTGTGTGTGTGTGTGTGTGTGTGTGTGTGTGTGTGTGTGTGTGTGTGTGTGTGTGAGTGCGTGAGTGCGTTGTGTGTGTTCAGAGGAGAGCTTGGCTCAGATGTCAGTAACCACCCCCGGGAGACCAGGAAACTCCTAGTTCAGCAGTGCTGCAGAGGAACCTGAGAGTGGAGAGACTGAGGCCTGGGTGAGGGGGTCAGAGCTGCTCATCTGGCCACAACAAAGCACTGCTGGGTTGGAACCGGAGAGCAGAGCTAGGTCCAGAACAAGGCTATAGGCCCAGACACACAAAGATCCTGCCTCCTGAATAAAGCTTCAGGGTTGACAAAGAGGCTGCTTGACACAGTAGACCAGTTGTACAGTAGTAGCATTCTCTCTCAGGGGGGTGAGGATGTCTCTAGTCAAGCCCCCATAGAAACAGGAGGATAATTGAGCCTTTCTGGACCAGTTAGACAGGTTTGATTCATGGGCGAACAGGGTCAGATAACGAACAACTGTGTTTTTTCCACAGAACATGTACAGGAAAGACAGGGCCCTCTATCTCTGATCTGATATTAGTTTTTTCTCTACAACACAGTGTTGTTCACATTTCATCTGCCTTTTGGTGTCACTGTGATAATTACCCCCTACGCTTTGAAGATGGACCTTGCCATCTGTTGCCATGGAAATAGGCAACTTTAAAGAAACAGAGTGGGAGGAAAAAGAGACAGGGAGATGCAGTGCAAAGAACAACAGAGAGAACTAGAGGGAACAGAGAAGAGAGAGAGAGAGAGATTGAGGGGGGGGGGGAGAAAGAGAGAAAAAAGATAAATAATGAACAAGACTTCAGACCAAACACAAACTGCATTATCTAGAGAGTCTCTGCAATCTACATATAGACATCAACTTCCTGGTGGTGACCTCACCCAACAACCAACAACACTCACTGTTAGATAGTGACCTTTGTAACATTGACCTTTAGCCAAATACATACATTGGGGGTGGGCCAAAACAATGTATATATGTATTCAGTATCAGTATTCAGATTCAACTTAATTCTCCATTAAGCTGTAAAGAAAACCCATAGCATGCCATCTACTCTCGTGTAGCCATACCTCCAAATCACGTTGTTGTCATGCCTCCTTTGAGGTCTGGAGAATTTTAGATTATCTGATCTGGTTTGGATTGAACTGGACAGAGTGATGGGAGAATGTGCTGGCAATTTCATTGGATGTCACATTCCAAGAATCCTCCCCCTCCATGCCTGTAGAATGGTTGCTTGTTGTTGTGTGCGTGGTCCTTTTCGACCGGGTAGGACTATTTTGCAGCAAGGTGTTGCGTATGCTAGCTTGCAACATTGAAGAAAATGGAAGAAAATGTAAGGAAAAGCTTAGTTGTTTTTTGGAGCTCTGCCCAAGCAAGGTATTTGACTGGTTAAACGTGTCACATGGCATCACTCATTTCAAACAGGTTTCCACTCCTTTTTAACTCATTTCTGCAGAAGAATTCCCCAAGCTTTCTAAACTTGAAAAGCCTCGTCTCAACAATCTACATGCTATCAAGAGGCATATTGAGAGGCCAAAAGCTACTCTAAACTGCAGTCAATGTAGTACAAGCCTAAAGGGTTAACAAAATGACCATTACTTATTCAAGCACTCATTTAATTGAAGGGCCTGGGGTGAGGAATTATGTATATATCTACTCTAGACAGATGGACAATGAAAATGTGATGAAACACTAGGCTACTAAAAGTCTAGCTACCAAGATCTGCATGTGCTTTGACCAGCTGAAACTATTGTTGTCCTGCATTATTCTGGGACCTGGATAACTTCTGTCATGCCATGATCTGGGACCTAGCTAACTTGTCCCACTTATAAACTGCATCAATAATGCATGATCATTTGGTGATTAGCAATGACACAACTGTAGGGTACAATAAACATACAGTAAAGTCTTCTGCAGTGCTCATAAAATCTATCATGTTTTGTTTATGACCCAACAAGTACAGAAACAAAAACACCAAGGACACAAGACCCCACTTCCCTCTATAGTAAACAGACCATAGGCTAACCACAACAACATCCACAGTAAACCTGTATCGAGCACTGACAGGCTTTTAATGAGTGAGACTTTCATTATCATTGCAGGCCAAGTGATGTTGTTGGTGTGGGTGACATACATCCTTTGTTTCTGGTTCACTTTTATTATTAGACCTACCTCCATAACACACAGCACCGAAATGGAGTAGAAATCATCATAAAATAAGGTATCATAACCCTGTTCTAGGCTTGGTCAACCTACATGTTGTAATACTTATCACCCATTACTATCTCTATAGGCCTACCTCTCCCACTTTATCTTATCATGTCAAACTGTGAAATGACTCCAGACCATAGGTCAGTTATTCATTATTTCCGTTAGCACCAACTCCGGCCGACTGGCGCTGTGGGGCCCGCAGTGAGCTTCGAACACGCATGTTCTTGGCATCCAGTGTAGCATATTAACCGAGCAGCTTATGAATGAATTAAGAAGATAAAACAACTGCGTAATAGCGCCCACCTCTGAAGTAAACCTAAACCTTATGCGTCTAGCAGATACAAGGGGAAATTGCGCCATGAATAATTGATCATTTACCGGCATAATCCACCCATGTTTGGGGAGGGAGTGCGACAAACGCATTTATGAAGTCTCTATTACTGTCTCTACTCAATCAATAAGACATCTAAATATATAGACCACATTATATCCATACATATATGCTCTAGATAAGTTGATGATAATTTCATATGAATTGGATCTGAATTAATATAGTATAGTCTAGGACAGTCAGGAAGTTGCGGAGATAAATAAGATAAGATAACAGAGAGCTCTCTCTCTCTCTCTCTCTCTCTCTCGCTCTCTCTCTCTCTCTCTCTCTCTCTCTCTCTCCTACCGTTGTTGCAGGGCTCCTGCTGGAGGGATACCGTCCCGTCTCTTAGCAGGAGTATAGAGGACGGGTCCTTCACCCGGGACAGTCCACCGCCGGTCACTGTGTCCGGGCGCGGCAGCCTTAGCCCCCTGCAGCATTGATAACACACGGCCCAAGCCTGCTCCTCGTTGATGGGCTGCTCGTAGGATTTCAGCACTTCCTCGAGAGACAGTTCCCTCGGGTCGGTGAGGTCACGCGCCTCTGCCCGGTCCGTGGGAGCGGACACTCTTGAATCTCCATCCTTGGCGCTTCTGTTTGTTGATCTGGCCATGGCTGCGGTACCGATGAGCCCATTCTTCACTCCGAGGGCTCCGGGGCCATTATCCGCTCACTCTGGTCTGGTTGCCCAACAGCAGCACAGCACGCCGACTCAACTGTCGCAGCTGCGAGTTACCATAACAGCGAATGAAAGCGATCTTTGATCTGCAGAGGAATGTCAATCAGCAGCAAGAAAAGGAGAGGCGGGAGGAGGAGATCAGACCTCTCGCCTGAGTGGCGCAATCCTCGCTGCTGCTGGATACCTGCAAGCCGACTGCAAGGAGAAAAGGGACAAACTTGTTGACAATGTTCAATCATCTACCCAGACATGTTAAACGGTGGTGAGTAGAGAGACAAAACCGGAGCGAATATAATTATTGAAAGAATAGACCTCACGCTCAGGTTGAGTTGGACAGCCTGGTCCCAGCTTCTGGGGCTCCACTGCAGCGCATCCCCTGTGCTCCGCCCCTGTCTCGCGCAGGCAGGAGCATCATCCAACCCACAAATAATACTGAACCCACAAATCAATCACAGTATAGTGCGACCTCAATGATATGAATGTTAGTCCTCCCATGCGCAGCATGTTATAAAAGGTACCCCTCTTCAGAGTAAATAATAATTCCAGGAGAAGTTAAACACAATCCTTCTTTTCACTTTTCTTTTTTTTTTAACAAAACAGGGTGAAATTCTACACTCCACTGAAAAGCCTAGCCGATACAATTTCTCCTCCTCAATTTCTTCTCCTCCTCTAAGCCACCATTACTGGTTTAAATAAAAAAATACATTGAAATCCAAAAGGCCTGTTCTGGTTTAGAACAGTATATTGTGTCATCATTACATTAGCATGTGTGGGTTTTACATGATTCCAAGCACACAAGTTTCATGTCAAAAGGAAACCATACCCATCAATGCTAGAATATGCTGTTGATATATTTGTTGTTTAGGTTTAGGTGGTGAGGTGAGAACCCACCAAAATTCACTTGATATTGGGGGAAATTAGGGCTGAGATTCTGTAGCCTATCATAAAAATGTCCATTATTGATTTACCTGTATGAGTCTAATGGTACAAACAATTCAGCCAGCAGATGGCGTACTTGTATAACATATTCACTACCATTTGGGCTTCATGTGCACAACTTTGTACCCTTTGACAGAACAAGCAAATCACATTATCATTTAGATTTTTAACTAGGGCAAACGGTAACCACAGACTATTTTCTCAGTGAAAAGAAGGATCTACCATTATCAATCAACATATTTAGTCCATCACCAATTAGCTAATTATATAGTAAATATTTGAAGCAATATATAGCAATATCATGAAGACAAAGAGTAACAAAGTACATGCAAGGGACACAGGACAATCAAATATTTATTGCAGATGAATCAATGTGTCAACAAGAATCTATCTAGATATCACCAGTACCTTAAAAATCAAAAAGTCTCTGCATAATAAAATAAAATCATCTGGTTATAAGACAATTACATTGGGGAAAATCAAGACAGTCCATCAGCATACTGTAAGCAATTGACATTGTCATTTGTCTAATACTAAGTACAGTAAAGCCAAGTCTAGGCGAGCAACAGTAATCAAGTGGTTGCATATGGAAGACTAACGTCATTGTAATCAAACATACATAGATGATGATTCCTTCACATTACACTGGGAGCCATATTGATTTCTTTCAAGCAGCGGTCTAAAACAAAATTCGTGGTCAGTATGTGCATGATTTGTTCGAGCACTAACACATCTGATTTAACTTATCAAGGTTTGATTGCAGACCATGATGAGTTGATTATCTTAGTGCTAGGCTTGCATAAGAATACACACACAAACAGACCCTCCAGGTCTTGAGTTTTAGACCAATAAGGCACTGCGTGGATTTAGCAGCACGCGTTTTTCATTTAGGCAAATCTGCCGTTCTACACACTGTGAGTCAACACTGTCTGTCACCTTAAAGTACCAGTTAACAACTTGAGAAGTAGTGTGGGGCATTTATGAGGACATCTTACAGTACATTTACAATACTTCATTGACATTCAACATTCCAACCTCTGTATGTAAAACAAGGAGCAGGGTGCATACTTCATATAAAGATAAAAGATTTGTTAAACATAACAAAGTTATAACGTGTCTCATTCTTAACAATGTTGTGTCAGCAAGTTTTCTATTTCTATGATGTGATGTTGTTAGTATAGTCTCTATATTGTTGATCACGAATAAACTCATGGTATGAAACAAAGCCACCGATCAATACTCATAATTCCTACTGTACTTTACCCTGACAAAATACTAACTTTTATAGGAACTGATTTAGATGATTCAAAAGAAGGGTGAAGTACCTGATTATACAATATTATATAGAACAATTTAACTCAAAAGATCATGTCCATAGAAAACCACATACACAATTGCAAACCTGCTGACACGCACACATGCGGGCACACACACGCACGCACACTGGCAAGCACGCTTGAAGTGTTTCATCTGGTGAAGGAACAACATGCTTATGTCTGAGAGCTCATCATCAGTCTTCAATGATGGACGGCGACAGCAGGATTTCTTCCAATCCAGAAAACCATTACAGAGAGGATCACAAATACTCTGGCTCCATGCTTACCAGTATGTATAGGTTGTAAATCAATGTGATTTAAGACGTCCTGCTGCCTAACTCTTCCATCCCCAGCTAGGCTCCAGAACTGTGTGTGCTTTACCCAACTCCTAAGACCAGCTGGATAGACAATCAAGGTTAAATCATAAAAGTTATCTCTGGGATCTGGAACCATCCCTCCCCCAGCCACTTTTCCAGTATGACATATGACAAGATTAAGAATATAGACAATAATAAACACATCATAACCATTGATCAATCAATCCCTGTAAACATAAATAAAAGCAGATCTAGATCTGTATTATTGACATCATGCATTATCTCCCAAGCAATACTCGACTCTAGCTCTTTGATCTCTGTTCCCAAGGGCTAGGTCAACACCCCCTTGTTGGTTTATGATTATTATTGTTCTCATACCCATACATAGGTTTGAGTGGGACCTCTTGGTCTCTGAAAACAATCAAGTCGCTAGGCCTACTCGTCATTTGGCTTGTCTGTTTTGGAGGGGAGCCAGCTGAAGTGATATCGTTCCTGGGGCGCCAGGAGATCCACGTCGAGTTTCTTCTGCTCTTTCTCACTGTCTACAGTCTTGTAGCCTAGCAACGACATTGCGCCTTTACACACTTCCTGGATACGCTTCACCTTGTCGTGGGATAGCGTCATACGCCAGGCCTGCGAGACTTCGGCAGCGTCCCGCGAGGTGATCTGGAACGCCTCCTTCCTGGTGCCTATCCCCTTCCCGTGAGTGACCTTATAGATCCACTTCTGCAGGTTCTCTGTCATATCCAGCCCCACAAACGTATACATCTCGTTGATCTTTTTCAGCGGGTCTCTAACCATGTCCTCGTAGCGTACCATCTTGTAGCGCCCTCGTAGGAAGTCGGGCGGCTTCAGCAAGGCCCTCTCATGGATGCGGATGTGGCTGCGGCAGATCTCCTGCATGACGCGAAACTGCGTGTCGGGCACCTCTGTCTCCCCCTGCTCCAGGACCAGGGCGTTGTCCTTTAGCAGTGAAGCGCTCGACCCTTGCCTGGAGCGGGCTACGGCTCGTGGGTCCCGGACCAGGTGGATGATGCGCAGGTCCAGGGTGGGGTCCTGTAGTAGGGGGTAGAGGGGCTCCAGTTCAAAGAAGCGCACTTCCTTCAGAACCACGTGGCTGTAGGTGCGGCAGGCCTCTTCCACCCCCTGCAGGCCGCGCGCGTCGCAGCGCCGCGCGCACTCTGACTCATTGCTGAACAGGTGGCGTGGTGTGAGTGGGCAGGCGGGCGGGGAGCACAGGGCACGACTGTGGCTCCACATGAACAGGTGCGACACGTTGTGCTGGTCCGGCGTGTAGGCGTCCATGACGGACATGTCGCAATGGAAGACGCTACGCACCAAGTCCCTCACTGCCATGCGTAACGCCCGGGCGCCGGGCTTCCGTAGCGTTTTCCACACGTGCCAGGCGGGCTCCATCAGGTAGAACACGGACGGGTGCTGGCTGAACACCTGGCCCAGGAAAGAGGAGCCCGAACGCCATGATGACAGCAGGAGCACATGGACCTTGCCCTGCACAGGGGGGGGGCTGTTGGGGAGGAGCCTAACGTACCATCCGAACAGCAGCACCAAGGCCACGCTCAGCAAGAGCACCTGGAACACCACAGAAGAAGTCAGTCTGCAGCGCGGCATGCTGCTTCAGGACTGCTTCAGGGCTTCACTCTCTCTCTGGCTGTCTGTGTGCTGCAGGGAAGGGATAGGGATAGGAAAGAGAGAGGGGGTGGGAGAAGGGTGGTGGAGGAGAGAAAGACAGAAAGAGGGTTAGGAGGAGTGAGAGAGAGGGGAGGTTGAAGAGAGAGAGAGAGAGAGACACAGAGACACAGAGAGAAAGCGTTAGAGAGAGATGGAGGGGGTGGGAGGCAAACGTTATTCAGCTAATGGATTACATGTGTGTTCCTGCTGAGCCCCTATAGAAGCTCTTGTATATAGGAGAATCACTGGAGAGGAGCCCTTGATTTGCAGTGTGCGAAATACAACTGGGGAACAAACATTCTATAGGCAAGCAGTTGCGTAATGGTTTCCATCTGAAATTGGAGATGAAGCCTTCTTTAGCTCTTTACTTCAGCCTAATAGTGGGGCACCAACCCTTACAAGCTCATTATTCGACAGAGAGACATTAGAGAGGAATTGACTATAACCAGTAGATCTATCCAATGAAACACTCGGATGATTTAAAGTAAAAACAAGCTTTTACTGTAACACAACTGCAATGATTCACTGGTCAATAGAAACCTCAAACAGATGAATACAATTATCATTATGACACCAACAAGTTGTGCACAAGAACTTGTGCAGACAAACTGTATCTAATATTGCACATTAAAAACCCCAAAACATGAGATTATCAATAAAGTTACAATGCATTTTGGTTTTTTTGCTATCAGAACATGCATATGAGTTACTAAACATAGAGATAATTACAAGCTAGATCTGGTACAGGGGAGGCTGGTGATCTACAATGACCATAAGAACTCTATTAGAACACACTGTAGATACAGTAGCAATGCATACAGAGCTGGACTATAGCAATCGACTACAACATCTCTTTGAAGTGCTCTCTCCATCCCATATACAGTATCTTACTGACCCACACCACTATAAGAGAGGGGGGGGTGGCAGTTTATGTGCGCATGTGAGTGAGAGAGACAGACAGACAGACAGACAGACAGACAGACAGACAGACAGACAGACAGACAGAAAGACAGAGGGAGAGAGAAAGAGAGGAACATTCAGAGGGATAGGAAAGTCTACTCTTCCTACAGCCTTCCGTAACGACAGATTGCAAAGAGGCATATCATCATTTTTGTGATTATTGAACAAGCCTCAACAAGTTCTCTCTCTCATCCATACACAAACCAGAACACATATACCATATCTCCTTAGGCACTACATTAGAGCAGCTCTACCGGGTATGAATTAGGCAATGCATTGTATTTGGGAGAACACTTTCCAACTGAGTGTAGATAGCATGGTGAAAATGGTAAACATTTTCACCACTGTAATCTAGTTATAACCAAAAAAATGTAACAGTAAACTCAGGAGGAAGTAATCTCTTTTGTCCTAGAACTACAACTATGCACAATAAACTATTATGTTGCACTGGGAAGTTATGTTACTCTGAAAATAAAAGGGTTAATCGAAGATGGACTAGTTTTGCCTGTTTCATTTCATATGATATTTATGAATGCCATTTAATCATACTGACTTCCTCCTTCTGCCAGAACCTAAAGAGCACCGGTCTCAAATGACTATCAGGTTCAAGCTGAGATAAAGTAACCAGAAATATGGTCAATTATTTACTGAAGAACAATAATCCAGAGAGAACTAATATCTGAATTGATGTAAACTAGCTAAACTGCTAAATGGGACAGGTCTCTGAAATCAAAATTCAATGGTATGGCTCCTTATAGAGATTGTTCAGGGGGACAGACAACATGAGACACAGAATGTCTTGTAGGCTGATACTGTAGAACAGATCATTCGAAGAAGATATACTGTAACTACAATAAAAGTTCATCAAGTATTATTCATAACAAGATATATAACATGATAGCTTTACAATAGTGATCATAAAGTTGACAGACATATATATATATATATATATATATATATATATATATAGAGAGAGAGAGAGAGAGAGAGAGAGAGAGAGAGAGAGAGAGCACAGTGGATGCTAGTTCTAAAGGGGTCGGATAACTGTCGAATACAGATCGCTAAAGGACTCTGTAGGCGACACGGTGCGTGTTGTGCCTGATTGCTATGCGTGCGTAATATGGTCTACCTGCATTTTCATAAATGTTACCATTCGGCTGGTAACAATGAAATAAAGCAGGATAACGTCAATAAATACAAGCAGACAGAAAACTGCCAGATTATTCAAACTCCGATCTGTGTCGCACGGACACATAACGAGGGTCGCCAAAGAAGGGCTCTTGGCGGAGGAGCTGGTCAGTCGGTCCCCCGGTGTTTTTGCCGTTATGTCTTACCTCCTTGGGTCTGTGTTGCCGGGCGACGAGACCGCAGTGTGCGTTGAGAGCTCGGAAAATAAAATGATTTATCACATTCCTGATCTTCAGAAGAACATCCACACTATCCCCTGTTTCTCAGTTTGTGTACAGAGAGTTTTGAGACGTGGCCATGAGAGTTGCGACTGGCAGCAGTGGGATGGGCGGGGGAGAACGAGGGTCAGACAGAGGGGTGGCATTGCAGGCGGGACCTGAAGCCTCTCTCAAGTAGACTTTCATGGTCGGGGAGCTAAGCACTTTTGGAAAATGGGAGTGCGTAAAGCGGCGTATTCATATTACGCCCAACTAGTGTCGTTTTATGATTACAGCTAATTTATGAGGAAATGGAAAATAATAATATTAAAAATCACTCTTCAAAATAATAGTATATTTTTTTACAGTCAAATATAGCCAATATAATCGCCTTCATTAAAATATCATCAAATAGAACACAATATAATAGATAAGAGCACAATAGAATATTTGTGACGCTTTGTTGCCAATCAATCAAGGTTGTAATCCACCTTGACAAAGGATACAGCTGGTTCCTGCAGCGCTGAGACTGACATCCTGCTCTGGTCAACACTGAGGGTGAATAATGGCTAAAGAGAGTTAGCAGAACATAACAGGCTATTGTTTATTATTCCACTAGTTAAATATTTCTCAACTACACTCATAACGTTTCCCAGCATACGGATGCATATCACACTGACCCAACCTTGTACGACGTCAAGTTTATTGACGACGTCATGAAAGGTATAGAAGAGCACTTTCATGGTTGAAGAAATGTGCTCTGCTCTGGACTGAGTAGAGTTTTACTGAGCTACAGTGGACGCGACTGTTACAGAACCGGTATGCTGTAGTGACTGCCAAACTTAATGAGCTAATTCACTGGTGCTAGACCAGAACTCAGTACTCAGGAAGAATGACAGTATGTTTGTGCTCATACACAGACACAGACACCCACAGACACACCCACAGACACACACACACACACACGCACGCACACACACACACACACACACACACACACACACACACACACAGAGAAAGACACAGAGAGAGAGAGAGAGAGAGAGAGAGAGAGAGAGAGAGAGAGAAAAGAAAGTGGCATTGTTTCTGAGGTAGAATCCAGGGACCAGAAAGACTCCAGGCCAATTGGCCATGTACAGTGTTCACTACTGAACAAGACCAGATGCCTATTATAATAGGATGTACAAGGTTGTATGAGTCAGTTGGACATGAGGGGGGACACATTTTGGTAGGCGGGTCCGGGGGCATGCCCCATAGGAAGATATTGTCTTAGTAAGCTTATGATGTGAGTTGGCTTATGATGCTGCTGAAACTGAGGCTGACAATAGCAGTGTGGAGACCTTTCAAAAATAAAAATCAGGCTATGAAACCGGCGACCTTGTTGAAGTCCTTGAAGTTCTATGCATTATAATCATATTATTATTTAGGGGGCAATTTTGCCTGCTTCTAACATTGAGGGGGACATGGCCCTCCTGTTTCCAACACCCTTGATACTATATGATACAAGACGCTAGTTACAACCACTTCTTCAAAAGTAGCAAATTTACATTATGTTGGTCATTCAATTTAGGGTTAATCTATTTATTTTGTTATGATAAATGCACACTCAATCACTAATCTCTAAACTTTAGATAGCCCTAAATACAACCCAACGTCATTCTGATGATGATGTTACAACTTTGCCCCTGGAGGAGGTTAACCAGCAGGCTACTGAATTTATTCATCAGTCAGGTGTGCTGATCTACCCCTGCGGTTAGGTGGACTTAATCAGTCACACATTACCAGGTAAGGTCAGCACCTGCGGAAGTCCTTAGAACTGTAAACGTACAATATTTCCTCTACAATAAAAATAAAACCCATAAACGCTGACATATAATCTGTTATTACGTACAATGCTTTTACATGAAATCGTCTTTGTTCTTCCTCACTGTTACGACTCAGCTGTGTCTAGGGTAAAGGGAAGTACGTAACAGATTTGACCAACTAAAGGCAGGAATCTTGAGCGCGTTGGTGTGAAATAAAGGAGACCAGACCAGGATGGAGTGAACTGAAATAGTGGTATTCAAGATTCAAGATTCAAGATTCAAAGTGTTTATTATCATATGCACAGTAGAAAACATGTTTCACTGTACAACGAAATTCTTGCTTTGCTGTCCGCAGAATGCCAACCAATGTAAAATATACAATACTAAAGAATATACAATATATACTAAACAAATGTTCAAGACAGCAAAATTTAAGGCATAAAATAAAATAGCAGCAATAATAATAATAAAACAGTGCAAATGTAGCAGTGCAATTATGCAAACTGGAAAGTTCAGTTATTGAGGTAGTACGGTCATATTAATCTCCTATGGGTTGTTTAGGAGTCTGATGGCAGTGGGAAAGAAGGAGTTCTTCAGTCGGGTGGTCCTGCATTTAACACTTCTGTACCTCCGGCCTGAGGGTAGAAGTGTGAACAGTCCGAGCTGGGGGTGGGTGGGGTCCTTGAGGATGGAGGCGGCTCTCCTGTGGACTCTGCGGACTCTGTATATTGTAAATAGTAGGGGGGGGGGGGTGTATGGGCAGTGTACACACAACACAACAGACACACACAACACTAGCAGCCCACAGGCTGGGGGGGACACGGATGTTGCCAAAGAAAAGAAAGTAACAAAAATCTAGGAGGGTTAGGAGAGGCTACTAACTGATCCTAACTAAACATCCAAACTCAAAATACCTCTCTGACTAACTAACTACTCTGACCAAGGACATCAAAATGTACATGGTTGGCAACCACCCCTTTCCTAGTGTATCTATACAATAGTTCCACCTACGTGTGAGAGTATAGAGGCCTCTGTCTTACCTGCCCCAGGGCCTGGACCATATAAACAACTACCACACACAATCAAGGTAGGGGGAAACAAGTGTCAGTGGGGATACACACATCAAAGTGTACAACAAAGCATGAGCTCAGGAAGAGAGCGACTGGCATGAAACACACAGCTTAAATACTAAATGAAGGGAGTTGATTGGGGTTGGACTGGGATGGCAGGTGATTAGGAGGATTGGCAGCAGGTGCAGAAAATGGGAGTGGTGATGTCGCCCTATAAAGAAAGAGGGAAAACAGAACAGACAAACCTACGTGGAACGTAACACTCACAAGCCTTGAGACATACTTATTATTATTATTATTATTAGGTGGGCTTGCTTCAGCAAGTCCAACTATTGTTCTTTGACATACAGTCACGGCCAAAAATATTGGCACCCCTGCACTTCTTTCAGATAATGCACCACTTCTCCAAG
The DNA here is from genome assembly GCF_951799395.1 of Argentina silus. NCBI lineage: Eukaryota > Metazoa > Chordata > Actinopteri > Argentiniformes > Argentinidae > Argentina > Argentina silus. Next base: position 17,577,310 of record NC_139657.1, on the reverse strand, counting down.
AACATTTTTGCAATTACAAATGCTTTGGTATTCACATGTTTATTTATTTTGTTTGCGTTAGAACAAAAAGCGAAATCATTCCACATAGAACTCCAAAAATGGACTGGACAAAATTATTGACACCCTCAACTTAATATTTGGTAGCAGTAACCCCTTGAAGAAATAACTGAAATCAATCGCTTCCTGTAACCATGAATGAGTTTCTTACACCTCTCTACTGGAATTTTGGACCACTCTTCTTTTGCCAACTGCTCCAGGTCTCTCAGTTTTGAAGGGTGCCTTCTCCCAACTGCTGTTTTGAGATGTCTCCACAGGTTTTCTATGGGATTTAGATCTGGACAAAGTATGCTTTGGGTCATTGTCCTGCTGGAAGACCCATGACCTCTGACGCAGACCCAGGATAGTGCGAGCTGACACTGTTGTACCCTGTGTCTGCAGGTCAGCTTGAATTTGTTTGGAAGTTGATTGAGGTTCTTTATCCACCATTCGAACAATCCTTTGTCGCAATCTTTCATCAATTTTTCTCTTCCGTCCACATCCACGGAGGTTAGCAGTACTTTGTTGAAGCACATTTGGCAGTGATTACAGCCTCAAGTCTTCTTGGGTATGACACTACTTGGCACATCTGTATTTGGGGAGTTTCTCCCATTCTTCTCTGCAGATCCTCTCGAGCTCTGTCAGGTTGGATGGGGAGCGACGGTGCACAGCTATTTTTAGGGCTCTCCAGAGATGTTAGATCGGGTTCAAGTCCGGGCTCTGGCTGGGTCACTCAAGGACATTCAGAGACTTGTCCTGAAGCTACTCCTGCGTTGTCTTGGCTGTGTGCTTCGGATCGTTGTCCTGTTGGAAGGTGAACCTTCGCCCCAGTCTGAGGTCCTGAGCGCTCTGGAGCAGATTTTCATCAAGGATCTCTCTGTACTTTGCTCTGTTCATCTTTCCCTCAAAATGAGTCGTCTCCCAGTCCCTGCCGCTAAAAACATTGCCACAGCAGCATGCTGCCACCACCATGGTTCACCGTAGGGATGGTATTGGCCAGGTGATGAGCGGTGCCTGGTTTCCTCCAGACATGACGCTTGGCATTCAGGCTAAAGAGTTCAATCTTGGTTTCATCAGACCAGAGAATCTTGTTTCTCATGGTCTGAGAGTCCTTCAGGTGCCTTTTGGCAAACTCCAAGCGGGCTGTCATGTGCTTTTTACTGAGGAGTAGCTTCCATCTGGCCACTCTACCATAAAGGCCTGATTGGTGGAGTGCTGAAGAGATGGTTGTCCTTCTGGAAGGTTCTCCCATCTCCACAGAGGAACTCTGGAGCTCTGTCAGAGTGACCACTGGGTTCTTGGTCACCTCCCTGACGATGGCCCTTCTCCCCCTATTGCTCAGTTAAGCCAGGTGGCCAGCTCTAGGAAGAGTCTTGGTGGTTCCAAACCTTTTCCATTTAAGAATGATGGAGACTACTATGTTCTTGGGGACCTTCAATACTGCAGAAATGTTTTTGTACCCTTCCCCAGATCTGTGCCTCGACACAATCCTGTCTTGGAGCTCTACGGACAATTCCTTCGACCTCATGGCCTGTTTTCTTTGCTCTGACATGCACTGTCAACTGTGGGACCTTATATAGACAGTTGTGTGCTGTCCCAAATCATGTCCAATCAATTGAATTTACCACAGGTGGACTCCAATCAAGTCGTAGAAACATCTCAAAGATGATCAATGGAAACAGGATGCACCTGAGCTCAATTTCGAGTGTCATAGCAAAGGGTTTGAATACTTATGGAAATGGTGATATTTCAGTTTTTTTTTTTTAAGAAATTAGCTAATTTCTAAAAACCTGTTTTCGCTTTGTCATTATGGGGTATTGTGTGTAGATTGATGAGGAAAAAATTAATTGAATCCATTTTAGAATAAGACTGTAACATAACAAAATGTGGAAAAAGTTAAGGAGTCTGAATACTATCCATCCAACCAACCAAACCATCTCTAACTTTATCCACTTCCATAATAAGACTATCTCACTTTCTTTTAACTACGCAGCAAATCTATCTCTATCGAAACATCTTTAAACTTTTTCCACTACCAAAATAAGACTTTGCAAGCTGGATTTTCTTTTTCTAGTTTTATTCTCAATTTACCTAAATTATTGCACGCTCACAAGAGGCCCACTCCTGCTTGAGGCCCCAGGCAATTGCCTAGGTTTGCCTTATGGTAAGTCCACCAGTGCACAATGTTATGTAAGCTGGTCCTTTAACTTTAATGCAGATGCACCTCTAATAGGATCAATTAGAAACTACTTTTGGCAAGTAGATAGTGGTCGTCTTGGGCCATGAGTAAACCATCTCAGCAACAGCTTTTAACAATAACGTGTAGAATATCCTGAAAAAATAAATAATGAATAAAAATATATTAAATGAAGTATGTTTGCATTCCTGTCTAAAATTAACAGTTTGGTTAATTATTGCAACTAAGTATGCACACGGAAGGGTAGCACAGTTAATACATAATCCAATCTCAGAATTAACATTGAATCCAATAACCAAACTATACCTCATTTTGAGAGAAAGTGTGAATAACTGTGCTACACTTCAGTTTGTATACTTAGTTGCATTGCTGTCCCTCAATTATGTGTATTTAGTTGCTAACCATAACTTCATATAATGAAGGCCAAGATAGGGTATGCCATTCTGTCCCAAGTCTAAAAGTAAAAGCCTGAAGCACATGGGCCTCCTTGCTTGGTGGTTGACCTGCTGAGTAACTGAGTTCCATGGTAACATACCAACATGGTAACATGTCCCCCTCAACCTTAAAGTATATCATCTACATCTGAGAAAATTGTATTTAGTATACCTTTTTCCGCTTGGGACTGATCTATGACCACAGTGCAATCTGTTCATTAATGCTGTACTTCCACCCCTCACACTGTGTTCTTATACTCCCAATCTCCACCATCTCCACTATTATACATTCTGAGGATGAAGAGATGAAGAGACAAAATGTACAAATGTATAAAATGTATTAACCACAAAATAATATAGTCAATAGCTATGTACAGTACAAAATAAAACTGATTAAACAACCAAATACATTGCTTTTCTACATTCACAAATAATCACAACTATATTTTCGATTGTGTGACATAACTCAAAATCAATTATTCCATAACAGTTCATAAACACAACAGGTATACAATTATTATTAAATTAAGTAATGTATGTTTGTTTTATGGATACAGTTTGTGTAGAGATTATTTAAATGTCCATGCAAAGGGGAAGAATATTTGCTTGTGTGGTCACATTTGTTTTTCTAATTCCCACCCATGACTATGGTCTATTAAGGACAGGTCTATTGAGTCAGGCGTGGTGTGGTTTCAGGAGTGGGATGCAAACGGTTTGCAACACCTGGTTCTGAAACACAAACATCTGAATCCGGTTAAAGACCCAGAGGAAAATGAGTAACACACTGACGTACTGGATCCAGGCAAGCTTAATTGTCTCCCAGAACCCCGGCCGATAGGTGGAGAGGATTAGTTAAGGAAACAATGCATCGCTCTTTTGTTACACTTTATCAATAAATATTTGCACTATACTCTGTCTTTATCCATCTAGCAACAAAGTTTTCACTGTGGCAAAAGTTTATATTGACTTTCCAAACCATAAAACAAAGACATTGTACAACTGGTTCGGTAGCACCATCCACAGTGTATATGTGGAAGAGCGAATAATATTCAAATGATTCTCAGTAATATTCTAATGATTCTCAGTAATATTCAAATGATTCTCAGTAATATTCTAATGATTCTCAGTACATGTGCATACATATGTACACACAATAAAGGATATCTGATAATCTCCACAGGATAGCGGATCTGTGCATTGATCTTGAAGGGAGACCCAGCAGCTCTTCCTACGGTCCATACTGGACTTGGACAGGACACAACTGTTGTCACTGTGGGGGAGAGAGTGACAGTGACAGTGACAGTGATAGGAGCAGACACACTGTGGGGGTTGTCAGGACAAAACCTGAGAAATTACTGGGACAGTTGTCTTTCAATTGACCACACACACACACACACACACACACACACACACACACACACACACACACACACACACACACACAGTTGTATGATGACCAATGAAAAGAACATCACATAAATAACATGATATCCACTCACAGTTTCTATCCTGATAGGTTCCAATGATGTTAGCAAGATCATACGCGCTTACAAATGGACTGGATCCGTCTATAACTGAGACCTAGAGACAAGAGTCACAAAGAGAGATCACTGATATAACTTAACATTTCCACTTCCAATAGGGAAATATAACATCCACTGACGTTAGGTGTATCACTGTCAAGTCAGGTGCAGGTGCACTGAAATATGATACAAATGTTAGACCTGTTTATAGAAGATTCAGTCTGGGCGCAATGTGTGGAGGTGTTGCCATTCCCTCTCCCCTTTTTATTTATTTTATCCCCTGAAAGTTGTGTAGTAGCCACACCATTAAAGTTTGGAGTCTGAAAGCACTGAGGTTGCATTGTCTGCTGTTTGTATCAACTTGAGGACCTTTGATATCCCACGGCCTCCCAAAATATTGATCCTGATGGGAGTGCTTATGCTCAAGTAATCTCTGCAGTGGTGTGGCAAAGTGATGAAGCTCTAAGCGTATTTGCTTTGGCGTGCAGATGGAGAGGGTAGTTGCCCCAAACCACTTTAATCACAGTCAGATTATTTTTCATTACATTAATGGTAATGTTAGGATTTCGGGTGTAGGGTAATCTGATGAGCTTTGGTTGAGGGCAACCTCTATCCTGAGTGACACAGTATGTTGTGTCTGTGAGTTGGGGAAAGAGAGAGGGAGGGAGAGAGAGAGAGAGTGAGAGAAATGACAGACAAACAAAGAGGGAAATTACAGACAAAGTGAGCGACCGAGTGAGACATTAAGACAGATAAAGTGCGAAATTAATAAAGAGAGAGAGACATTTAGGCAGAGAGAGAGGCTGTGCTCTCACATTGTACACAGTGTACAGGCCACGGTGAGGAAGAGGAGTTCTCTGCTGTAGCCTCAGATCTCCACTGATGAACAGCTGAGCACCAGGAACTGAAGAGGAGTGCTGGATGAAGGCCAGAGTCTGCATCACCACTGTGGACATCCTCTGGAAACAACAAGCACAGAGACATAAGAGAGATATGAGGGTGAATGAGGCAGTCAGAGGAACTATATGGACCAGTCTAGGAGGGGTTGATCCTGGAGAGCTACAGGATGTGCACATCAGGGATGTAGTGGAGGGTAAGCGCATGTTAACGCTTTAAAAAAAAAAAAAAGGGTTTATCCACCTTTTAGAACATTTTCTACTAGGCCTACTAAATCCTTGGTACATGAGTTTGATCCAACCCTACACTGACACACTTGATTAAGCTCATTCATGTCCTGATGAGCAGTTGATTAGTAGAATCATCAGGTGTATTAGAGCTGGGCTGGAACGAAAGCAGCTACACAGCCTGTAGCTCTCCAGGAGCAGCGTCACCCCCTGCTACAGTGAAGGGAGAGGGAGGGACATACAAACAGCTGGTAGGAGAAGGTGAGGAGGAGCTGGATGTTGTACACCTGTTCATCAGCCCTCAATGGTAGTTCTAGCCGGAAGTTCAGACGGTCCAACTTCCCGTCCCCATTCTGGTCTTCCTCTCGCACCTGCACACATTCAACAACAACATCAGAGATCAGATCGCGTTTTAAATGAGACATAGGAACTTTTGTTAACAGGACAAGAGACTGGTGTGAGTGGTCCCTTTAAATGACCTAAGTCAAGTACCCTGAAACTTAATTATTACCGAGATAGAAGGAATCCTGAGGTTATTCCCTTGCAGGTTGTTGAAATGTGGAAAGGTGCTCCATGCAACATAATCGCCATTGGTGCTAGTGGCTGCTATTATGATGGTCTGGTACTGGAACCGTACTATGGGCTGCTCCTCATACGTGCTCCTCTGCACCCAGAATCCTGTAATAAAGCAGCATAGGAAGATATAGAGAAGGAAAATTAGACAACATTGTAAAATATATTTTTAAAGGTTACATCCCAGGGATGCTGAACTGACATGTCATGAAATGTGCTGAGCTGAGAAGGTGCAATCAGTCTTCACTGAACATAAAAGAATTCAACCACAGTTTAACATTAATACCTTGGCTCCTGTAAGCAACCAGAAGGGGTGGGATGTATGTGAGGCACAAGACCATAAGAATAAACAATGTGGCTTTAGTGCAAACGCTGGTTTTGTACCGAATTAAAGCCGGGTGAGAATAGACTTCATAAAAAGCCATTGCAAGAGAGTAAAAAAGGACTTGCTCCCTCAAAGAAGCAAGTGGTTAGTCGGCTAAATATGATCAGATAGCTACTAGCTAAGTGGCTAGCATCGATTCCTACACAGAAGATTAGTAGGGCTTGCAGGAGATCCAAAACACAAGTCAGCCGTAGAAAAGCAATAGGCGGTTATCAGTTTCCGAGTTGAAATAACTTTTAAGAGGTCCATCGGAGAAACAAAATAGATTGCTTGACTTCGAATTCTCTAAAAAGGTCGCGCCACATTTCCCTCTTGATAGCTACTTCCTGTAGTTTGGCGTCTGGAGGTTACCATGGCTGCCGCTGGTTTCATGGCAACAAATCGTTGTCGAACGTCTGTTCCCCCTGCGTGCCCTTCGAAATGGTATGACCAGCCAGTGACATCACCTCGCTGGACTAGTCGAGTGTTCGATGCCTCCGGTTACATTGTTGACGTTTTAGTTTTTACATTTTCTTGTTTTTTTAGCTACATAAAATCGACAAAAACGTGCGTATTTACACGTTCATCGGTTCATTTCAGCGTCACGTCATTGCGCGAGGATTCAGCAAACATGAAATGGATGTTTAAGGAGGATCATTCCCTCGGTAAAGGGATTTTAATTGTTATGTCACAGGTTTTATTGACATAGCATTTCCTGTATACTTTCACAGATGTTACTTTCTGTTTAGGGTTTGCAATGTCAGGCCTCTTGATTCAGGATCGCAAGCACATATTGCTTGTAGATTCCTTAGATAATAGTTGAGCTGCCCATGTTTAGATTATGGATCTTGCACGGCAGCCTATATTTATGCGAATATGATGCATTATCAATTATTTGCTCACATACTGGCCACACTGATTTTGAGGAACTGAAATGGTGCATGACTGATGCTCCTTGTAGCCTATGTGCAACAATATGTTGAAGGCATGTAAGAAAGTATGGTCACATTAACTCAAACAATTATAAGCCAGGTTCATTAGGCCTATATCTCAACCTGAATATTAAGCCTAGTATAATGTATTTTGAGGTAGAGACATGTCATCTACTATGTTTTCATCTACTATACACCTAAATTGACTTATGTCATCATCAAGGAAAGTTCTGCTGTGATATTTCTAGGGCTCTATTTTTAATAGAGCTGTAATCTAGGCTAATTAAAGGGACAGCATTGAACCTCTATGGAATTATCTCACCTAGTGGTATGACATGGCACGATTATACGAGCATACCTCAGTGTCCGGCCGTTGAAGAGCAGTAGCCCCAGCTCTCTTGTACATCTAACACCAAAACGTACAGCCGTCTAGATCGGTTAAATGTCTGAAACATGAGTTTAAACCTCACAGACACTTGTGTTGAGTTATTTATTGCATTCCTGCTTTCACAAGGAACACTTAGAACAGTGTGTTCCCCCACATGTCTTTGGGGGATAGGCCTACCTCCAGAAAACTACTCCTATAGTATATACAGTAGCTTATACTCCAATAAATCACAGCACACTATACTCTCAGGGGATCTCATGCTCATTGTACTCCTCTCTTCCGCAGAACACAGATGTGTGGAGTCCGCCAAAATACGCAACAAATATCCTGACAGAGTACCGGTGAGTGAGTAACAGGGATATGTAAGGAAGAAGTGAGTGAGGGGAGGGAGAGGTAAAGATGGAGTGACTGACTGTTTGTCTGTTTATCTGAGAGGAAGCCTATAGTACTGACAGGATACTGGAGAGTGAGTGACAGGGAGAGAGGTAAAAATGGAGAGAGAGAAGGGAAGGGAAGGTAACGAGAGAGAGAGAGGGAGGGAGGGAGGGAGGGAGGGAGGGAGGGAGGGGAAGAAAGAGATGGAGTGAGTCTTTGTCTGTGAAGCCCATACCAACCATACTGACAGAGCCACGTTGCCAGACACTTGACACTGTGCTTCCTGTAGGCTAACTGTAGATCTGTGTTGTTCCTCATAAACAGAAGCCCTGTAGGTTTCCTGATATGACTCTCCCAGTGACCCAGTTGTGTTGAAGTCCGCCTGCAGTCCATGCTGATACAGTTGATTGGCTCGAAATTTCAAGACAATGACAAACTGTGGTTTTTAACACAAAATAACACTTTGCAAGCGAACAAAGTTTCTTCTGGAACTTATTTATTTAGTTGGTAAATAATATCACACTGTGTGACTCTCTTGTTTGGTAACACCATTTTAGTTAGCAACTGTGCTAATTGACTGCAGTCCTTAAGAGCTAACATTATTTTGCTAAATTCAGCCATTTCAGTAAGCACTCCAGTTACAGCAAACGTCAATATACAAGTTGATTCATTCAGAAAAATCCATATGTATATATTTTGCTCTGGAAAAACCCAATTACACTGATTTTCTTTAATTCCGGAATGTGAAGCTGGTGCATTGTCAAGGAATATGTGCCGATACAGATATTTCTATAAAAGGTCAATATCGGCCGATAATACTGGTGCTCCGATATATCTGTCAAGCTCTACTATATTGTCTCACGACTATGAGCTGGATGAAGATCAGGTTGGATAGATCAACAAAAATTGCATTCAGCACAGATTGTGTGTCTGTGTCTAATGAAGTGTGTATGCTTCTCAGGTGATCGTGGAGAAAGTGTCAGGCTCACAGATAGTGGACATCGATAAGAGGAAGTACCTGGTTCCCTCTGACATCACAGTGGCCCAGTTCATGTGGATCATCAGGAAGCGCATCCAGCTGCCCTCAGAGAAAGCCATCTTCCTCTTTGTTGACAAGACTGTCCCCCAGTCGAGGTGAGAGCAGTTTTTCATAAGACTAGGGCTTATGAAACCACATCAAAGAATCCATCACTCTCACAACAATTTTTATTGTTGTTTTTACTGACTGTGCTTTTGTTTTACTTTTTATTTATCTATCTATTGTTGTTCTCTCCATGGAATATAGTGTCTTTGAGTACTGAGAAAATCCTTATACAAAATAAAAGCATTATTATAGGGCAGGGATTCAATCCAGCCCTATAATGGCATTCTGGACTTTTTTTAATTTATTTTTTTAATATGTTTTTAGGGCATTTCTGCTTCATTGGGATAGAGACAGTAGAGATTGACAGGAAGGATGGGTGAGAGAGAGGAGGGATGACATGCAAGATATGTTGAGGGTCGGAATCGAACCAGGGACCTTGTGATTATGCAGTATGCACTTTAGTGTGCTATGCCACTAAGCGCCCCGGACTACCAGTTTCTAAATTATTTTTACAAATCAAACACACATGTAAGCGCAATGTGGAGAGCTGCTATCTGTAATGTCAATTCCTGGCCTATGTCACCTATGGATTTATTGTGTTTTTCTCTCGATCTGCCCCAGTTATGCAATTAGGTGTAACAGCATCCTGACTCTTGGACTATTGCAGTCATATCAGGTGTAACTCCCATGTTACTATAGTCTAGTTCATGTCCTTGTGGTTATTATTGGACAATACTTTGTCATTTCTTATAGACTGTTGTGATCATGCCTTACACTATACAGTATATTTCTGTGTAAGCATGTACAGATCTGTGTGTGTATGTGTGCACGCTCGCTTGTCAGTTGCATTTGTGTGTGTCCATCTCTGTAACTAAAGACCAGGAACATATGGTTTCCATCTGTGCGAAAGAAAGCGTAGCCACACCTGTCTCCTCTTTCACTTAATCACTCCTACAAATCTATACCTCAATCACACTCTACCTGGGAATCTATCTTAAACATAACCCATCAAATACAGTCACCTGCTTACGCATCGTCCAGGTAGACCATACACCTACAGTATGGCCTGTTCAGAAGGGACCCTAACGTCATAGAATATTCAGATAGAAATGTATTGTGTAGAACAGGTATGAGTGTCATGTTGAATAGGGAATCATCTGTCAGCTCTATACATTCCATTTCTATCTGCAATCTTGTTACACATTTCTCACTTAATACTCCCCTGATTATGGAGTTTGACTGATTGGATAGGCCCTGAAATCATACACTAAAAGCCTCTTTCTTTATGAAACAGATCTATCTATTCCCGAGACAATACCAGTGTTTGGTTATGTTTTCTAACATATCACAATAGAATCAGGTGTCTCTGAGTTCCTGGATGTGAATTGTGCTTGTGTGTGGAGATGCATGAATGAATGAAAGATCAGAATTCATGGTGAAAAGGTGTCTCTATTCTGTACTATGTATGAACATTGTGGGTAATGTATACTCAACATCTATGATCTGTGTCTTTGTGTTTCAGTCTGACAATGGGACAGCTGTATGAGAAGGAGAAAGACGAGGATGGCTTCCTGTATGTGGCGTACAGCGGTGAAAACACCTTTGGTTTCTACTAGGCCTCTGCACAACTCTGGGTTTACACTACTTTTCCATCTCACCCCCACCTGCCTCCACTCCCTCCATGCCACCCCATCACCCTGCATCTCTTTTAGACAAGCTTGATTGTACCATATAGAAAAAAATGTTTGGAAGCAAGAATCCCCTTCGCATTAATCATGTTATGAATGCATTTGTATGGCCTGTATCACTCATATCATATTGTATTGAGACTATAAATTGTAAATTTGATTACTTTTAAGTGAAATAAAACACCCTGTTTGGGAATGTTATGGCAGTATTATTAGTAGTGTAAAATATTAATTTCAGCTGTGATATACACAGTAATGTGTTTTTAATTTATCTATGTTGTTTGTTTTCTTTATTATCTAATAAGGTTATATACAGTATGAAGAATTTTGAATATTTGAAAGGTGAGGTAGCTGGATGACCTAACCAATAAAAACACATAAAATGCCTCATTCTTGCTTCACTTATTAAAAACATAAAACATTTGATTTAACATTCATAGATACATATCTGAAAGACAAATGTAGGAACAAACACACCATAACCCAGACCTCCGAATACATTGGAAGTGAGACAAATATACAGGAATGGAGTGATACAAGTGAACTAGAAAAAGAAGTTCCAGAAGAAACGGTTTGGACGATAGATAGATAGATTTGCTGGGTAGCTGAAAGAAAGTGAGACCATAGGATGGACTGATAAAACATGGTCTGAGCGTATCATATAGGCAAATAGAAGAGAGAAGGTTAGATACAGTGCAGTCTTCTTTTAGCTTTATACTCCCAACAGTTTGGATTTAAAATCAAATAATGACTATGGGATCAAATAAGAGATTCTCAGCTTTAATTCAATGGGTTTTTTTCCAGATTGGGTTCACCATTTAGAAAGTACAACATTTTTTAAACATACTCTCCTTATTTCAGGGCTCCCAAAGTATTGGAAAAATCTGATAATGTCCAAATAAAGTACTCATGTTTAGTATTTGGTCGACAATCGTTGACTTCATGCAATAACTGGCTGAAGTCTGCAACCCATTGACTCCACCAGACGCTGGGTATATTTTCTGGTGATGCTCTGCAAGGCCAGTCTTCAGTTGTTGTTTGCTTTGAGGTCTTTTTGCCTAAAATCTTATCATCAGAAAGTTAAATGCATGTTCAATTGGATTTAAATCTGAAGATTGACTTGGGCACTCTAAAACTTTCCACTTTTTGGCCTGAAACTCCCTAGTTGCTATGGCAGTATGTTTGGGGTAATTGTCTTGCTGTATGTATGTATTTGCTCGTACTTCAGCAGACAAGATGTTTCTGATGTTTCACTTCAGAATTTATTCTGCTGCTGCCGTCAGCAGTTCCATCATCAAGACAAGTGAACCGGTTCCAGTGGCAGCCAAAGGATTGTCGACCAAGCCTTAACACCCCCTTCACCATATTTCACAGATGAGGTGGTATGCCAGGGATTTTGCCAGTTCCTTTTTTCTCCACACCTCACATCACTCTGGTACATGTTTGTCTCATCTGCCCACAATACCTTTTTCCAGAACTCTGCAAGCTTTTAGGTACTTTTTAGCAAACTGTAATCGGGTTAACATCTGCCCATCTGGTTTTTGTTGCTAACTTGTGGTGTACACCTTGCAGTCACACCATCCAGTCTTGCTGTGTCTATCCCTCCAGTTAGGCTGTGTGTCAGTGGAAGAGCAACAGTGTGTGTGTCTGTGTGTGAGTGAGAGTCTGCGTGTCAGTGAAACAGCAGCAGGTTGCGGTCATTGCACAGCCACAAAGGGAAGGCCTGAGAGCGTAGCTGCAGCCAAGCCTGCTGGTAAGACTGGGCCGCCTGCTTGTAATCCCAGTATGTCTGCAGCTTCTTCCCCCTGTAAACACACACACACACACACACACACACACACACACACACACACACACACACACACACACACACACACACACACACACACACACACACAGACAAATATGGTGTCAGTCCATTGTCTTACGACAGGTGGTGTCAGTCCTACGTGACACTCGGGAGCCTCAACCGACGCTTTTTGATGAGTGGGTGTCAGCCATAAATAATTCACTTGTCATTGTTATCACAGGCCAGGTGGTGTGTTGTGGTAAGGTCGGGTGAGGTGAGGTGAAGAGAAGTGAAGTAAAGTGAGGGAGACTGATCCTAGACTAAGATGACCAATGAATGTGTAATGTAAAAAGGCCCAAATTTACAACTGTCCAGAGCCTGTCTTTCTGGGGTCTGTTCCTAGACTAGAGGAAATGAGGGATTCCTGGGTGAGGACATGGCCCTGCGGTCCCTCTGCTCTGTCTCTGATCTAATCCGCCCATCTGAATAACCATATTGCTGAGACCTATCTGGTTTGGAATCCAGTCCCCCCACCCGACATTGCACATTTGCACTCTCTCTCTCTCACACACACACACATATTTTGTATGTGAGTGTTCACAATCGAATTATCAGGCAACTTGAGCCTCTCAGACACGAGAAAGCTCTTATGAGGCAGAGTTATGCCGCTGACAAATAAATCACAACTCCCAATTGTTTTCAGCATTTCACCAAAACAGGAGAGACTTGTTTGGTCCTGTATTACCGAAATGGATAAGTACGTGTAGGACATAATAGTTTCCTCGCCATCTTTACTATCCTAGTTGAATAATCCCTGCTATTATATGAGAGGACACAGAGGCTGAGAGGTAAATTAGGGGATCTCAAGGGGGAGGGGAGAGGCAGGATCAGGTTATCAGCAGCACAGCTGAGGAACAGAGGTAGTCTGTTCCTCTGGGAGTGGATTCATTCACTCACACACTATGTGATCTTTTACATATGCTATGGACGTCCATCCATCAATCTATGAAAAGCATCAATCTATGAGAAGCATTGTTGTACAAGACAATAATACAATATTGTATTGTTGGTAATGTTCTTCAGCTCTCCCTTCTCTATCGGATACCAGAGCTATAACACAGAGTTAGGCAAACTACCGTTTATGTAATTGGCACCCAAAGTTCTAATTGTCACTCAGTGGAATTTCATTATTGGTTGGTGCTAACGAAGGTTAAGTCAAGCATCAGGCATATTTTCTTTACTTTTCCAACCAGTTAACATGTGTAAAACCTCAACATTTTGCTTACTAAGTTGTCAAAATATTCAGTGACTGTTGCAGCATAAGTGCAGAGTTTGCCAAACTCTGAAGACTATAATAGACAATCCTATTACCTGAGTGATTCGGGAAGCTGGGATTGATCAGTGGCAGCCTGCAGAGACAGGAAGGAATGGAAGAGTTCTATTTTACAGATCAGAGACCTGGAGAGAGAGGGAGGCAGACAGCTGTCAATCAAAAGCTCTGACTCAAACAAAATACACAGGGGAGGTAATGGTAGAAATGCAAGGTGATGTACTGTAGTAGTCTTTTTCTTGAGGTTGAGTGAATAGATTCTGATTGTGAATAGTAGCCATTTATTGAGATTAAAGATGATGGTGACTGACAGGGTGAATAAGTGAATATGTATAAATGTATTGGGAAAAGAGCTGAATTATTTATCGATCGATTAGATATGATAATAAATATGGGAGTTTCAAGTCTGGTCTAATGTTACCTTGCCTTAGCTGTGCCCAGAGCCTTCTTAGTCACCCCATGTTTGTAGCCATTAACAGTGACATCTAGTGGTTGATCAGACACAGCGCACCAGCTGATAGCTAAAACAGATATAGATGACATTTACTTTATGTCTGGATCTGCAATGAAACCATGACACACACACACACACACACACACACACACACACACACACACACACACACACACACACACACACACACACACACACACACACACACACACACACACACACACACACACACACACACACACACACACACACACACACACACACCCCATGTAGGCTGAGAAAGATTTAGGATGGATGAGGAGAAAGAGAGAGAGAAGGAGGTAAAGGTATTAGGAGAGAGAGAGAGCGCAGGAGGTAAACGTGTTAGGATAGACAGAGAGCAGGAGGTAAATGTGATAGGAGAGAGAGAGAGAGAGAGAGAGAGAGCACAGGAGGTAAAAGTGGGAGGGGGCATGAGTTGAAAGGGTTAGGAGAGAGAGAGAGAACATGAAGCAAAAAGGTTAGGATAGAGAGAATGCGCAGACAAGGAAGAGAGAAAATATGAGAGAATGTGCACAGGCTATGAAGAAAGAAAAGAGAATACTGTGGCTAGGTGAGGGACATTTAATTTATTCAAAGAAAGTGAAGGTGGGCTGAGGTGTGAATACAAATTAAATGTGTGAATTGAAAACAAATAGCCCATTGTTTTCCATGAGGATTTCTACAATCACAAATTTTAATTTGTGTATTAACTTCATGCATTGATCTAAAGTTTAAGGAATGGATCCCTAACCCTGGTTCCTACCTGCCCCACAGGGTGAGACCCGTCCCTGGCCAGGCTGGTGTCTGGCCTCTGTCTGGGCCTGGCTGTGGGGGAACTCCAGGCTGGACTGTAGGAGGTCTGGAGGGTGAACTGTGAAGCCAGCAAGCAGCTCTGACACATGGGAACACCTAGAGAAAAAGGCAGACATCACTCACATACACATTTAGTCAAACTTGTTCAGAGAAGGCTACTATAACATCCCATATTTTCTTCTCTCTCTCTCTCTCCCTCCCTCCCTCCCTCCCTCCAGATGTTGGTCAACCGAACCACTGACCTGGCGGTTCACACAAACGTTACACTAACAACGCCTGCCAGCTGAATAGCCAAACAGGATATTGACAACATGGTGGGATGTCAAAGAGTAAAATCCCTTACATTCAACCCTAGCTGACCCTCTGTATTTATTCGCTCTCCTTACAACCCCTCTGGAGTAGTCAGTGAGGCCATGATAAACTGTGTTCAACATATTTAGTGCTTTAAATTGTCAACCAATTTCCTAGCAATTCAATTTATCATAGTTTCTCATCATTACCACACATACATTTCCCCTTGCTTTGTTCGACCTCCAAAGTCTTCCTTTCCATATCTTTTTTGAACGTTCCATTCATGTGACCACAGAGATAGACACAGTTCTATACTGTAATATAATAATACAGTAATTATCTCGATGCCAGTTTCTCACCTGGTGACCAGAGCTCTCTCCATAGCCTGCTGGTTATATGGACACCTCCCTACCACCACTGCACTGAAGTAGATTGCCCCCTGCAGGTAGTGGGAGAGCAGCGCACCCTGAAACCCCAATACTCCCCAGCGGGCTAGCTTGTCACTGCAGGAGAGGGAGAGAGTGGGCTCCCCTCGGCCGGGCTTCACTCTGAGGACCCCAGGGGTGTGGTACCCTGACCCAGGCTGGAGGGAGTCCGCTGGGCCCCCAGGTACACACTTAGCACCTGTCAAATCAAATTGAATTCAAAGTGCATTTAAAATATGAGTAAACAGTAGACATTAGCATGCATAAATCAGTATTCATATGCACCTGTCCTGTGAATGTCTGAGGCCTGTGCTGTCACAACATTGTCCTGATGTTTTAACTCGATGTTGGTCAGTCCAGCCTCCCCCACTGGCCCTGGGCCTGCTGTTAGAGGCTGTGTTGTACTGTCATTAGCATTTCCACCAGAGAGTCCTCTCTGTCCAGGATCTCCAAACTGTGGCTCTCTCTCTTCTCCTATCTCCTGCCCCTCTAATCGAAGAAGCTTCCTGGTCCTGTCACTCTTTTTTTCTGCTCTGCGTTTTCGGTTTCTGCCCTCTAGTTCTTCATTGGGTCCTTCAAGGACCTCCTCCAACTTGACTGGCCGGCAGGGTTGGGACTGGCTGTCAGTCATGGGAATGATGGAGGCATCCCCACCTGGACAAACATTGGCAATATACTGATTCAATAAGCAAAACGATAAAACTGCATACACATATGTACACTATATACGTACACCATGTACCTTCAATCTTGGGTGATTCACAAAAGACTTCAAGCAACCAAAGCCTACATGTATAAGAGGTCTAGACAAAAATGTAGCCAATCACTTTTCTATTTAGATTCTTGGCATCATGTTAATGCTGATCTGCTGCAACTAACTAGGTCTCCTCTCTTTGAACTGCGTGATGAAATACAGGCTGACAAGCTGATCTGCCTACACTGGTCAATAACCCACACACAAGCTGATCTGCCTACATACAGGTAAATAAGATGATCCACCTACATACAGGACAGGTAAACAATCCACACTCACATGGTGTGTGACTGGTGAAAAACAGGAAGGAGACTCCAGGCTTCACACTCCACTTCCCCCTCTGGTCCCCCTGACAGAACACTGAGCTGTCCTCCCCACACACTGCCCTCTGCAGCTGCTCAGTTAGATACCTGCATATAGAAAGGGTATCATATGATTATGGGGAAAATCTGCAGGCACTGAGCTCAACATCGCTTGGAGACTCTCACACATGAAGAATGTTGAGCAATACACAGAAAACGACAAAATACACAATGCTCAACATCACACAGACAGATAGCTAGAAGCGCGCACACGCACACACACACAAGTTCTCACCTAATACAGCCCCTCCTGGCAATGACTTCTGCGTGGCTGTCATTAAGTACATCCCCTAAAGGAGAGGGACAGAGATATAACATTCTAAACGTATACAATATTACATTCATCTAAGTGATCTTACGCTATTGTCTGTCTGTCTCTATGTGTGTGTGTGTGTGTGTGTGTGTGTGTGTGTGTGTGTGTATACGTATGTGTGTGGCTACAAACCCTTTGTGCTCATGGCTGAGCGTCCAATACATTTGGTGCCAGTCCCCAAAGACACCACCAGCTTCTCAACTATGGAGGAGAGTTCAAATAAAACTTTATTGTAGGATATCGATTGATTCTGATTGGAATTTCATGGAACATAACCTATTTCATATTTTGCTAATAATAGCATGAATTAGGGAACAATAAAACGTAATTAATGACACCTGTATCTCGGTTCGGGGACACGGACACTTTTACAACAGCTGCCAGCAGCGTCCACTCTCTACCCGGCTCAGGCTTGCCTCTCTTGGGCAACTCGCTGAAGCGGTGGTAGCACAGCCGGGATATCTCATCAGCGGTCCACATACTGTATTGTATCTAGCAAGTAGCAATCGGAGAGTGTTAAACCAAGTAGCCTGTGAATTGAAGTACATAGAACGGTTATAAACAGTATGTATTGCAACTCCCATTCATTGAGAATATGATGGTAAATGTTCAAGCTAATTCATGTGCAAGGCCACGAGAAATAACATCCGGTTCAGAATTTCTTTTCACTATCACAATAAGAGTGTCCTAGGTGACAGTACGGTAATCCGAGGATGAATCAAAACAATTGAAATTGTATGAAGGCAAGTTTGATTTTGTCTGATTGATAAGTAAAAAGGCATCAAAGATTGCTCAGACAAATTAAGACCATTGAGAAAGCTTTTGTCACAGCAATAGTTAAAATGTTGGTACGGGCATGGGCCAGTGCAGAGGCGTCATGCTCAAAGGGGGCACAGTGGCACCTGCCCCCTCAGATTTTTCTGAATCTTTTCTTTTTAATTCTTTTTTTTTTTTATTTGTAACTTTTTTTCTGATGTTAAATGAATTACTTAACTTAATTTTTAAGCACAAGTTTTATCATAATTAGTTATAGGGATAAAATCTGTCCTACTTGCTAAAACATAAAACACAAAGCAGCAAGTGCCCTCATTGTGGGAGGCACTTTTCATGACCAGTTATGAATGTTTTCTTGACACGTGTACCTGAATCAAGAAAAGCCCTATATGCTGCGATGTGTAGACTGGTAGGATAGAAATCATTATGGTATTTGAGAGATCGATTGATTAAACATATTATGTTCAGTTGATGGTTGTGTTTGTAGTGATTATTCAAAGATAATTCATAGGATGTTTTATTGAAGATTTCAATAGCAGTCATGTTGTCACTGCCCTGTTTTCAAGCCATGCAGTCAGAATTGCACTTCATTGTCCAACTGAGGCTACACAGATACACTGCCCCCTGCCTTAATTCTAGTCGGGTTCAATTTTGAAGTCAAACAAGCTCCCCATTTAAATAGAGAGTCTGACGGCGCACCCATCCAAAAGTGCTGACAGAATGCACTACCTTGGATGGACTTGTATTACAATTTTCGACAGCACTTTTTACCTCCTGCGCCCCTTCGCCTGAATTCTAGTCAGGTTAAATTTTGAAGTCAAACAAGCCCACAGACTTCTATTACAGTGCCTTCAGAGTGAACAGAACAAGGCGAATGTAATCGAGCACTACACTGTGACATTGATCAGCCAATGGTGTGTTAGACACCCACTGATAATAATTAATACATTAATTAAATAGATGAAGGTGTACATTAATGAAGAAATAAATTAAGAAACAATTAAATACATATGGATTAGTAGACACAAATGAATAGACAAAAAAACACACCTTCATATTTTTTCACCCATTTATTTATGTGTAAAATTATTTATGTATTCACTTATTTATCAATATTGCAGGTTACTTTCCCGAGTAGTCTATTTGTCACAGGTGTGGTGGTGGACTCCCAACTCCACGACCATCTCAGTAGGGCGGGTGAGTGTCCCTAGCCGCGAGTGAACTGCTGTGTTTCCTACTCCCCTATGGACAGACATCCTCCTTCTCCTTGGGTGGAAGGAGCGGAACACAGCTGACTATGGTAGGCTCCAGGTTCTCACCTTACCTGAGTTCACACTGTAAATGAAACACCTACAGGACTGAGGCTTTCAGGATCTTCCAGGGAGACTGTGGCCGTTCTCATGACAGGTCCAAACAGTGTCCATTTACAATGGCAGCTGAATGCATAGTACATAGCACAGTTGTAATGCAGGTCAGGCTCGTGTTGCAGTTCATATTAAGGGAATTTACTTTGTTCACTTCACTATTATTCTTTATTTGGACATTATTTTTTTTATGAAGACATTGTGTAAATAGGTATTGTCAGCCCTTTTTAGTGTTAAAACATATGTTGAGATGTATCTAGTGTATGCAACTGTCAATGACTGGACTGAATGGCAACTTCATGAAATGCTTCCAATTAAATGTATCTCATTCTCATTATATATTGTATATTAAATAATTGCAAAAACATTGTCTGTCTGTCTGTCTTCTTAGCCCTAATAACAACTGTGCCAGCAGTTTAAAAGGGTCAGTGTCTCTCTCAGAGACTAACAGCATGGTACCAAATTGATGCGTTCTTTTAACTAAAACCATATTTATGGGGATTTTTATTCTCCAAATGGCAACAATGCTCTCTAGTATAATCACAATTAATGCACACAGTCTTTCATCAAGATTTGAGTCTAATTTATTTTCGCTATGTACAGAAAAAAAACGCAGAATTTCACAATTAACAGAAAATAAATCAAATCACATCTCTTCATCCTATCCTGTTAACAGAGGTGACTATTTCTAACTTCTTTTGCTCTCTCTCACATACAAGCACTTATGCACACACTCACGCAAGCACGCACATACACACACTCACGCAAACACAAGCAAGCACGCACTCACACACACAAATACACACTCTCTCCATCTCAATTTTAAATGTTCATTTTCTCTTTGATAGATATGATATATTTGCTGTAGCTGTGCTGTCATTGCGATTTGCAGTTGATATTATAATTATCTGTAGACATCCAACGTCCTGTTTTTATGTTTTTGGTGAGTCTTCTAGATCTCTAGTGGATGGGGGTCATAGGGCGGCAGAGGGGGTTTCTGGTCATATACAATATAACACTTCTCTGTTTGGACCATGCTCTCTAACACACAGGCTCTCTTGCACACGGACAGACCAACAGACAGACAGACAGACACACCTTCCCTGTTCTCTTCTCTGACCCTGGTTTTCTCTTATACTCCTTAGCCTCTTCCACTGTCTAATGCAGGGGTCTCCAACTTCAACGTTCTGAAGAGCTACTTGGGTGCACTCCAGCCCCGCACTAACACACAGGTTTTAAACAATCAATCAAACATGGTTTTCACTTTCATTCTGGACCTCCTTTACATGAATCAGGTGTGTCAGTGCTGGGCTGGAACAAAATAACTGCACGATATCCCTGGCCTAGAGTGAGGACCTAGAGTGGGTCTCCCAGTCCCAACCATACATGATCCTGAAGTGAGAGGTTAGATGTTCAGATGATCAGGAGAGTTCATATCCCTGTGATTAACAAAAAAAAACAACTATTTGAATGAATGACTCCTCCTTCTCTATCCACCTTCCCTCACTCCCAATAAGACTTCCTCTCCCTCATTCCTGCCCAAATCCCTCCGTCTCTTCAATGGCAAACATAAGCTTCTCTCTCAGCTGCTCCAGACTCCTGTAAGGAGGCAGGTCCAGACGATTGAAGCTGCAGGACAGAGAGAGAGAGACGAAGAACATATAGGGGTGAGGCATAGTTTGGTGGAACATGCATAAATCACCTCAGTGCGCTTGATTTACCTTGCCGGCTGTGATGTCAGTAATATAGTAAGTATAGTAAAATAAATGCTGTTTTGACGCAAGGTTTTACATGGACATAAAATACATTTACATTGGAATGGAAGAAAATGTCAGTCTCACCAGGTGTGGCTTCTTGGAAGCCAAGTCTCCTTCCCCACCTTGTCTATACAGAATTTCTGTGGTCCGTTACTCCCTAGAGGAAAGAGAGGACATGTTCAACACTAGGTCAATTACTCTCTGGTCTAAAGATACTTTGACAATAAAGGAGACTGGCAGAGAACATATTGTCTTTTGCAGCAATGACAAAGGGAGAGGGGAAGCGAGAGGAGAGGAGAATGCAGAGTAGAAAGGAGAGGACGACTGTACCTATGAGTTCAGCAAAGCCCCCAACCGGAAGACGACATGTTCCCGTGACAAATTGTAGTAGGCGGATCCTCTTCTCATTGTCCATCTCCTTGACAACCTGCATGTAATACACCACAAAGAGTTATAGGTGATGTGAGCGTGCCCATACACGTGCAAACGCATGCTCACGCACGCACGCACAGTGTTGTGAAGAGAGACCTCTGTACGTACCTGCCAGAACCAGTGGATCTGCTTGCTGTTCTTGGTGTAATGCCGATAGATGGTGTTCTTCTGCCAGTCACTCAGGTCGATCTCCTGCATGCCACACAGCATCAACTAGAGGAGACAACACAACAAGAACATACCCTTCAATCACAGCCGGAGGGGAGGAGAGAACATGACCATACCATTCAACAATGTTCAGGGTAGGGGGAGAGGACAAGATTATGCCATTCACTCAGAGGGGAAGAGAAAATAAAATAACAGTCATCTTGACCAATGAAAACGTTATCAACTAAGTCCCAGAAAGCTCCATCCAACCACATGGCTCCTCATTCCACCCGGCCTACTTCCGGTCCCGCCTCCCAGCCTTTGTCCTCACCTCCAGCTCCTTCTCATCAAAGTAGCGCAGCCACTCCAGAGGGACCACCTCGTTGAACCCATCCAGGAAGGCCTTGGTCTGCTCCTCAACACCACGAGTGAACCGCCAGTCCGTCAGCAGACTGAGGAGAAGAGACAGGAGTGTGAACAGGCGTTTTGCAACGGCGGACATTAATTGATATGAAAGTCGTGAAACCATGGAAATGTTAATGGTGACAGACAGACAAGGATTACAGTCGAGTTAGGGAGGTCTGACCTGATGTACTCCTCCTTGTTGTCCTGGGTAACCAGCTCGTTTTCTCCATTATCCTTCAGCTGGTGTGTGGACACCTTCCCCAGAATCTCCATGTCCTGAGCAAAGTACAGCTCCACCCCACACTCCTCTAGACTGTTCTCTCTTTGGGACGAACACACACACACAGAGTACATTGAATAATTCATTTAGAGCCACAGTAAAACATTATAGTGCAAAGGACCCAAACGATACTGTAGCAAGGGTATGACGTCCCACAAGGGAATGACGTCCCACAAGGGTATGACATCCCGCATGTATTCATTCGTTCATTCACCGAGCCAGCTGTTTTGCACCCACATGGATGTTCAGATTCCAACCTGGACACACTAGATAGAGAAGGGGTCAGGCTGTACTTACTTAACCCACATGATGGAGTTGTAAAACTCTGGGTCGATGGACTCCAGGTCCTTCAGAGTGGGCTTCTTGTTCAGCATTCGTTTGTAGAAGGGCAGAGTGAAGCCTGTATCAATGAACTTCCCATGGTACAGGGCCTAGAGGGAGAGGGTGCTTAGGATAAGTACTGAATACCAAGAGACAACACACGCACACACACACACACACGCACACACACACACAGTATATAGAACAGCAGATTTATTCAGTCCGTGGCTACCGCTGCGGTGGAAGAAGCAGACTGTTTAAATGTTAATACCACAGAGGGCCGAGTGTATGTAGCTATCCAAGAACAACACAGACAGAGACACTCTCCACTGAGTGACTCACTGTCTGTTCACTTCAGTCTGCCTTGCCTAGTCAGGACCAGCACTCACTACTTACAGCAACCGGACATGACACAAACACACAGAGGAGGGAGGAGTGAGATGAAGGAGGGAGGGAGGGAGGGAGGGACGGGGAGAAAGAGAGAGAAAGGAAGTGGAGAGAGGGAGGAGATAGAAGTTAATGAAAGAGAAGGAAAAGCACAGAACAGACAGAAAAGAGAGAGAGAGAGAGAGAGAGAGAGAGAGAGAGAGAGAGAGCGAGCAAAGACATGGGGTGGTAGAGAGTGGGGAGAGACAAGCATCTTTATAAGGGGTGTTTGTGAGAAGTGTGTTTTCAAACTAAATATAGGCCCATGTTGGCGGGTGTGGGCTGGGTGCGGCAGTGAGGTCATGTTCTGAGGGAGGGGGGAGGAGGTTGATGGGGGAGGAGGGGGTGGGGGGGGGGGTGTTGGTTTTGGGGCCTGTAGCTTCTGGATATTGTCCCAGAGAGAATTGGGCTTGGCCAGAAGGGAGGTGGGGGAGGGGAGGGTTCTCTTAATACAGTATAAAGAGATGTATTCACTTGGTCAGGGACACACATCACAAAAAAACACTTATAGATGCAACCACATAGACACAAACTGCATTCATCTCTCTTATTCCTAAAACATATTACGCGCTACACATTGGTGGTCGACAAATGAGTTTCCAGTTTACAATGCAGATTCACTAACTCCCACCAGACATTTACAGTCAATCCCATATTGTGAGAAAAGATAGCCGATGCCTACAGTGTGTGTGTGTGTGTGTGTGTTCAATGAGTTCTCCGTCTCAAAGACCCCTGAAGTTGTCAAGTCTCAGGCGTTGCTCACCATGGCGATGAAGCGTCCAATGAAGCGGAAGTATGTGAGGTGGTCTGGGTTGATGGAGGAGGCGGGGTTGATCTGCAGACAGTAGTTGTTCTTCCCAGCGTACTCAAACAGGCAGTACATGGGGTTCAGCACCTCGTGGGACAGCAGGAAGAACCACTCCCTGGATGAAAGGGGACACCAGGCATTACTAATCTATAATATAATATCAGACATCACTCATCTATAATATCAGGAATTACTCATAGGGACATGGCATGTCAGGCACTGCTAATCTATACCAAAAGGACAGAGCACGTATATGGATATGGATCGATATGGAGTATGGATCTAGATGGATCTAGGAGGTAATCTCTTCCCCAGGTTAATGCACGCATAAGGCTGGAATAACGACTCAAACCTGGCCTTGATGGGAGTGATTTTACTGAGTAAAATAAAAAATATGATTTGACTTTCGCGAATTATGTAAGGTAAAGCCAATGGCAATGCGTCTGGAATTTTTTTCAGATCTTTGTATTGGGTAAATGAAGGCCAAGTTTGATGCATCCACCAGACCTTCCGAGCATATATGGGGCGGAAGTGTCCGGGAACGAGATTAATATGGAGGGAATGTACAGGCCATCTACAGGCAATCTAACCCTAACCCTAACCATACTGGCTGTGTGTAAGTGAGTATAGAAGGCTCTCCTTTGTTGATTTGAGAACAGAGTGAACTTTTATGAGGACGCTACAGGCTATTATCATTACATAAACCAGAAAGACAGTCACATGATTATGTTAGGGAAACAACATAGGAATTATGAGGATCAATCACAAATAAAGACCAGCATAAATAACTTATCACACACTAGACCATTCTATTGTACAACATAGGATGACAACAGCAAACATTCAGTGCCATTTTAACAGCGCAAACAAGCGACAGTACACAGCATTACCAAATAGACTATATCATTATGAATACACTGCTTTCATACACTGTCAAAATGGGACCAAGTATCTGCCACCGCACACACAAATTACACTTGGAAACAAAAGCAAAACAACACAATTCTGCATCTAATAACCTTACAATCATTAGTGATGAATGACCTAAAATTACCACGATATGGAGGTTCATGGAATGGCAGTTACAACAGAGATTAGATGGTATGTATGGTTAGATTTGTCTCTTTGAAGATAAGAAGGTATTTGTGATACATATTCAGGACACACAAAACACACTGCACTACATATAGTACATATTCACACACACAAGCACACGCACACACACACACACATTACACTGCACTACAAAGACACACAGTACGGCACAATGTGGAAAATGGAATGCATGTAGAGAATGAAGCCCCGGCCACCAACAAGTCTCTGCCCTTCCCGGGGGTCGTCCGGTACCGGCCGGCCCGGGGCAGCGCGGAGGAGCAGACACCCCCAGGCATCCCGTCCGTGGTTCTACCCTGTGGTAGAACAGCATGACGTAACCTACCATAGGGTAAAACCACTGACGTGACACCGGAGACAAAGACACACGCAAACACAGAGAGGAGGAGGAGGAGGGGGAGGAGGAACAGGAACAGGGGGGAACAGAGCCCAGGATCCCACCGCTGACACCACGAGAGCTGGACACACCGTCACCACCACCAGTACTCAAACCAACAAAACACACAACGGACACACACCCCTGAAAAAAACAATACACACACACACACACACACACACACACACACGGAAACACATCCGGAACACCGTGGCACACACAGACACAGGTAACAGTGCAGGAGACAGGGGCTGTGAGAGACATGAATGATTGGCAATGGATACATACAAGTGAGCAACAGGGTAAACAAGAGTACTTCTACGGGAAGGGAGGAAAAGGAAGACAACAGTATTAGGAGGTACAGTAGACCAGCTGTGGCAGGTGGTAGTCGGCCGTCTCACCTAGCGATGCCTCCGTAATCCAGACCTTCCTCTCCTCTCATGATGATGTACAGTCTTCTACGCAGGTCGTACGGTTTCACATTCATGATCTGGACCAAAACAACAACACCACCACACATCACCTACAGTAACTATCCTATAAACATGTATAGGCAGTTCTGTTTGTTCATGTTTGAATATCTTGAAGAATGTCTATAAAATATGAACATAAGTAAGTCAATAAACAAACAATATCAACAAATCTACATGCTTCATCACTTGACATTAAAAGGTGGAGCATGTAGTTTTGCACTTTGGCCACACTGAAAGTCTGAAAAAAGTTTTGAGCATTGTTTACTGAAAATTCTTATCATATCATGTGATCTCATTCCTTGATTGCTACCGATTTATCAGGGCCATTTAGCACAATTTTAACGCTCAAATCTACATACTAGTCATTTAAGGACAAGATAGAGAAAGTATCTCCAGGTTAGCCTTACCTGCTGGAAGGAGTCTTCAAACAGAGTCTGCCTGGACACAGAAATCTTCACATGGCTGGGCAGGGCGTTGGACTGGAGATGCAGAGAGAAGTGTAGAAAACATCCATTTAATTAGAGCTAAATGACAAGGCAGCAAGATCTATAGAGTATGTCCTGTATACTGTAGGAGAGGAGATGCAAGGCAGAGCTTGGGTGTAAGGCAAGAGCTTTTCACCCCAGACGTCTAGGAGACAAAAGTGGATGGATGTGTGTGTGTGTGTGTGTGTGTGTGTGTGTGTGTGTGTGTGTGTCCGAGGACTTACATGGCACAGGAAGCGGAACTGGTGGTATTTCCATCTGAAGCTGCGATCGTAGGCCCCAGGAGAACCGCCCTGCCGTGACCTGCACAGAAATACAGTTAAGAGAGACCCTTTTTAAGAAATCCCCAACCCAGGTTTCTAAATCAGACATGTAAGGAAAAATAGGGGCCGGGCAGATATAGCTTGGTAATCATGCCAAAAATGGCTGCCTGTCCCTTTCCTTAATACTTCAGAGGCATGAAAATGAGCCCAGCTGCAGAGTTGAGCCCTAGTGCGGAGCTGAGCAGTGAGGACTAGGGCTTGGGCAGTATTGTAAGGAGGTGGAGAGATGTGCCGGGCAGCAGGAGTTAAAGAACTGGGTTAAGCCCAGAGATGGAGGTAGTTTAAGCCTGGGTGTGCAGCTGTGTTAGTACAAGCTCCACCACGGGGCTACAGACAGACTGGATATGTGCCTTGTCAGCAGAGGAGAAACCGACAGGGTCAGAGACAGAGAGAGGGAGAGGGAGAGGAAGAGGAAGAGGGAGAGAGAGGGGGAGAGAGAGCCTCTAATACTCTTTTATTCTCTGTGTTGAATGTGTGCCAGGCACATCTTGGTTTTGGTTAGGAAGTTGAGACCGCAGAGGCAACACTCTGGCTACAGATATGGACTGCAGCAGTATCGAATGTAAAACATTTAAGACAGTTTAAGAACCCTCTATGACCACTCGCCTAAAAATACAACATGAAGACCTTCATATGTTCAAGCATCAGCATGAACATACTCACTCTCTCTCTCAACACACACACACACACACACACACACACACACACAAACACACACACACACGCTGTGAATCTATTTGCCAACATCTGTGCATTTTTCAGACAGTTTTTTCTAAAATATTAGAAAATAAAGGCAAATCCCCTTTCTTTCATCTAAATCTATATACCGCCCCTGAAAATAGTCAACAGAAGTTGCGGCTGGTTCAAAGAAACAGAAAGATGACAAAGGAAAGAAATCAAAACTGATAAAAGCAGACTATGATGAGAGAAAATCCTTAATATATATATATATACATATATCATATATATTTCCTAATATACCAGCCCTGACAGAAATGATCCGTATGGTGACTTCATCAAGCTAATCAGGAACGTCAAGAGGGGCGCTATTTGATAATATTTACCCTGCCTCAAACCCGGGACGCGGGTCCTTAAAGGTGGTGTTGCGAGCGGTGTGATCCACAAAATATCGGACTCCCTCTGCGGTGTACTTCATTTCCCAGCCAGGGGGCAGGGGGGGCTCCTGGATCATCCTGCAAGAGGGAGAGGGCAGTGAGCAGAACCCCCACTGGAGGGAGGCTCGTCGTCCCCATACTAGGCACACGTGTCCCCCCTGCCCCGGGCCTGGTCCTGGCTCTAGGTCTAGCCCTGTGCCTGTTCCACTGACAGACCTGGGTTAAAGTAGTATTTGAGTTGGGGTTTTTTCAAATACATGAAGTGCGCTTGATTTAGCTGGTCCACCCCAATGGAACACATGGAACAGAACTATAAGTGCAGATCCCGGCCATCCAGCAACCTATATCAAGCGCACCTGAAGTATTTGGAGAAAAATACTATTTGGACCAAGGTCTGCCGACTACCAGCTCTCCCTGACTGGGACTAGATTCTAGAACCTGTGACCTCACTGATGATGCATCTGATCCGAGTCTGCAAATAGCAAAACAGGAAAAAAAAAAACGCTATTTACTTGGGTATGGGCTTGTTTGAATAGATTCAGTGGTCTAGATCGATTTAGTTCATATCTGGTGAACAGGAAGATCACAATAAATATGAGTGAAAAGAATGAAAATAATTCATAAAAGAGTAACGCAGCTTCCCTGGGGAAGTGAGTTAACTAGTTGATGGATGAATAAACCCACACATGCCCAGTCGTCTCCCCAAAACCCCAACCCTCCACACCACATACAAACGGGTAGAGCCACGGCTACTGCTGTAGTGACACTAGAATACAGTGAACAGAGCCATAGCTACATAACACTCTGAATGACATAGATTCATATAGGAAATCTTGACTTGCTCCTGTGATGGGTGAGAGCTGGGTGTGCTGCTCAGAAGAGCTGGGCCCTACAGTTACCTCTCCCTATCCTGTTGTGGGACACTAGTTGAAACATCACTGAAATCAGTGACATATTGGTGACAGCGTATGGTGACACACTTTCTCTGATATACCCGTGTGTACAAACATAAACACGTACGTACGTACGTACGTACACACACGCACACGCACACACAAGCCGTGGACACACTCACGTAGTGGAGCTAAGCAAGATGGGCTTACCCTTGGGTTCGTGGGTCCTCCCATTGTGTGGTCCGTGTGTTGTGGTTGACAAAGTACACCCTGCCGTTGTCCTGGCGTTTCTCTAAGGACGGAGAGAGGAGAAGGGACGACAGTTAACAACAGTTGATTCATCTGTAGCGTTACTGTTATTGTATTACGGATGATGATCTGTGTGAAGGTATTTGGTGTGAATGTCAACCGCAGTAGTAGGACTTGTATTGCACAGCCAGGGAGAATAAGAGAGGCGCAGAGGAGATAAAGGGGATGGCTGAATCTCACAAAGCTGATAGAAAACTAACGCGTCAGTGTGGCATTTCGCTCCGGCTTGTTCCAAAATACCTTTCTACAATCCACTTCAGCCGCTCTGAACTGGGGCTGGGGGCAGGGGGAAGGCGGGGGGGTAGGAGACTGTGTTTGAGGTTTAAGAAAGGTGGGGGTGGACTGGGTGGGTGGGGGAGGTGGAGGGGGGCTCGGAGAGAGAACGTGACTGAGGTGTAAAGGCCACAAGTTAAACTGTGTGTGAGATGGAGTGTGAGGGAAGGAGAAAAACTATTTGCTGACTCATTTCAATTTCTAGCAGAAGTACAATATGTCAAATAAATACAAAAAATAAAGCGGTGCCCATGTGAACTTCCCCCATGATGAATGTGTGTATCTGTGTGTGTTGGTATCTAGAAATCTGTGTGTTCTAGTTCTAGTCCTGACCCACTGCTTTCCTGACCATAGTTGGTGCCCCCCACTGCCTCCCTCCTCTCTCCAACCCCCCCCTCCTCTCTCTGACATCTTGTTCTCATTAACAGACGTGTGTGGAGGGAACAGAAACAGTAGCCCTCACATTGCAATTCTTATTTACCCTGCTTGCTAACCCCCCCCCCCCCCCCCCCCCCCCCCAACACCCCTCCTACTGTTCCCGCGCTTGCTCAAATCTTTCGACCATTTTTTCCTCTTGTAAAGAGTTTCTTTCTCTCCCATCCCCTCTTCTGCTCCCCACAAAGAAAAGAAAGTGACCACAGATGAAACAGAAATACATGAAAAAGAAAATTCAAGTCGACTTTCTATATAATTGAGGCTTTTGCTTGAGATACCGCAACATATTGAAAACACATCATGGTTCCAGAATATGAGTGTGCATTGGTGAGCGTATGTATGAGTGATAAGTATGTGAAAATGTGAGGTGGACAGGATGTGAGCTGAGTTTGTGGGAAAGCAGTGTATAATCCTGTGGTTGGGGCATATGTTGGAGGTCATGTGCACATCTCAGTTTACTTTAGTGCTTGACTGTGTGAGTACAATGTACACATTCATAATGTTAGTCGTAGACCAAAACACAGGGGAAAAAAAAAAACTAGCTACTACCAATAACTTGAGCCGACAACTAACCAACCACAGGAAAAAGGATGAGAGAAATATTTGAATCAAATGGAGATTTGTGCAATTTTCATCTCTCTTTGATGTCGGCTGAAAGATCTGATAGCTTGCTGTGAAGAGAGAGGGGATGTTTCTGGATATAAAAATAAGGGGATCTTGAGTATGATATTGTTTCATTGTAGCCAAGACAATGTGCCAGCAGAGGTGTGTGCGAGTACATACACACACACACACACACACACACACACACACACACACACACACACACACACACACACACACACACACACACACACACACACACACACACACACACACACACACACACACACACACACACACACACACCATTGAAAGGCATGACTGAGATTCAGAAACCACAGGGACAAACAGCTAGTGCCAGAATCTGGTCGATTTTATAACAGTTCCCGATGGTTCCCAGTAGAGCCACTGGTGTAACACAATGGGATGACTGGAAGCAACTGACCACTACCCTGGTCTGAGTGTGTATGGTAGTGAGTGATGATCAAGGGTGGGCTTCTTGCCTGCAGAGGGCCGGTGTGCCTGCAAGCTTTCGTTGTAACCAAGCAGTAACACGCCTAACTCAATTAATGATAGTATTGATTGAAGACTATGAGTGGAGAAAGTGCAATCAGGTGTGGTGCTGCTTCCACACACACCTGCCCTCTGCAGGTAAGATTGGCCCCCCAAAGTGTAGGTGTGTGTGGAGCAAACCTGGGTCACTCGGATGGGGCAAATACTTTAGCAGCACTCGATTTAGTTTGCTTGTTCCAATGGGACCAATAGAATAGTCACAAAAGTGCTTCCTCCAAACACCATGGAGCAGACCTCAAATACTTTCAGTAATTTACTTGACCCTGGTGAGGTCCGGTGTGTAGAGGAGTGTGTGTGTGTGTGTGTGTGTGTGTAGAGGACTTACCCCAGCCTGGTGGTAGAGCTCCCAGCGGGTCATTTTCCACAGGAGCGCCGGAGGACTGAGGGAGAAAGAGAGAGAGAATACGGATCCAGTTAGGACACTTTCTTCTCCTTCCTCCTTCTTCCACCTTTCTTTCCTTCTTTCTGTCTTCTCCTCCTCCTCACACTCTCCCTTCACAGCGGCGCGGTGTGAAATTCTTCCGTCCATCCGCACAGCTCTCCTCTCAGCTCTCCTCTCAGCTCGGTGTGAAGAGGGGAGGGGGAAAAAAAGAAAAAAAACAAAAAGAAAAAAAAAGAAAAAAACAACCCCAGAAAGCCAAACGGACAGAAAAAGGAGAAGATGACAAAAAAAAATTAACTAACGCAAAAACGCGGCGAACGCTTCAGAACGCCACCGAAAAACCACACAGATGAACAGCCCAGATGCGGTGGATGGAGCCGGGTGGAGCAGTGTGCGTAGCGTGGGGTTCTGCGTGTGGTAAGTCGAGGGTATTTTTTAAGGGGTCCTGCTGATGCTAACTAAGAGGGTACACCCCAGATGTCTGGAGGCTGAAGGGGGGGAAGGGGGGGGGTCCGCTCTGGTGCAGCTGGAACAGGAGACTGACAGAAAGCTCTAAGACGCAGCTCGTATGCCTTCCAAAAACTACACGCTCAGGAGGAGATAAAAAAACACACGCTGTTCCAATGAGCTCACTGGCTGGCCCCAGGCCCCACCCCGTCTCCTGCCTCCCCCACCCAACCTTCCCCCGCCCCCCAGCACCCCTCCCTACCCCGCCCATATGCAGGCAGAGAGAGAGAGAGAGAGAGAGAGAGAGAGAGGGAGGTCCTCCTCCTCTTCTAGCTGTGCTGTGAAAGTAAGCAGGGAGGCGCGATGTCTGAGCGAACTGAAGGAACATTCATGCCTGTTCCAGACTACCCACCCCCGCCTGACAAAAGCACCTTTATTCACCCTGCCCTGGAACCACTGTGGTTTACTCAGCCTGTGCATACACAGAGAACGTGTGTGTGTGTGTGTGTGTGGGACGGAAAATTTGTATATAGCAAATACTCATTCGATGTGTATGTGCTTATGTTTGAATCTCTTTCTTTGAGTGTGCGTGTGCACGTGCGGCCTGCGTGCGTGTATGTGCGTGTGTGAATACACACATATATTAGCCTGAGTGGAAAAGTAACTTTAAAAGATGTTTGCGAAGAGTTAGTACCCACAATGTTGGTTTTGTGAGTATGAAAGTTGGAGCTGTGGGTGAAAAAGTGTTGCACAAAATCCAAACCAATTCACTTTGAGAGAACCGTGTCACAAGTAGCCTGACTAGCTAAGCATCGTCCTAGCCACAAAATGTCGGCCATTTCATCGTAGGAAGAAACACAGCGGTCCTCAGGAAGACCAACCATGATGTCTTACTGAATGTTATGCCACATACGCCTTTACTCTGTAACGTTACAACATTTCCCCAAAATAATCACATTGTGCCCCTTTATGTGAATTCCTCGTGGAAACTCTGAGAGGAGCAGAAGGAATAACATGGTTATGATGACTACGCTAAGGGAAGAAGGAAGGAAGGAAGAGTGGGCACAAGATGGGGTTAAAGGGGAGTGAGTTTGTGTGTATGTGTGTGTGTGTGTGTGTGTGTGTGTGTGTCACTTGATCAACAGCCAATCTACTGTACGAGACCCACCCTTCTGTGTTTCTGTGACTAAAAAAGGTAAAAAAAAAAAAAGAATGAAATAAAGATATGACATCATCTCCTTTGCCCTGACCATTCAGTTCCTCACCAGTTCCAAGAGGGAGTGAGAGAGAGAGAGCAGGAAAGAGAAAGAGAGAAGAAAAGAGAGAAAACAAGGCTGAGAGAGAGAGAAAATGAAAGAGAGAGAAGGAGAGAGGAGGCGGGGTGGCAATAATGGGTATAATAAACTAAAAGTAGAGAAATAAAACACTATGTGTGTATATTGAGTAATACAAAGGAGATTATAGTTAAATAGTCACAGCAATAGTCACATTCTATCCCACTTCTGGACCTGATAGAGGTGACAAAGAAAAAAGATAGTTCTAGAAATCAACTCCATCTGGATACCTAGAGTAGCCAATATAGACCCACAGAGTCTGTGATACAAGATTCAGTTTCGTTTACAATTATACAGATTATCATTAACATTGTTAAGGGGGCCAAAAACTACAGGGGAGGCAGTTAATGACCCTTGTTAACACTTTTCACACAGCACGCCTAATCACCTCACAACAACTCTGAATCATCTATCAAAGTGATACGTATGTATGTGAAAGGTGAAGACATATCAATTATTTTCAGGAGTGCCATGTTGAGACACAGGTCCAGTTCTAGTGGTATGGCTGTATGTGTCCTTGTTCTAGTGAGAATGTACAGAGGGAAAGGGAAGAGGGAGGAGGTAGAGAAGAAGGGGGGATGTGGGGAGAGGAGGTGGAGAAAAGGGGGGGATTTGGGAGAGGGAGCCGGATGCAGAAGTTAATGACTCTGAGACTGCTCTCTCTGGAGTTCCTAACGAGCTGCAATTACTGGCCAAATGCACACTAACACAAAAAAACAGTGTGTGATACATTTATATGTGTGTGTGTGTGTGTGTGTGTGTGTGTGTGTGTGTGTGTGTGTGTGTATGTGTGTGTGTGTTGCCCACTACACTTATTGTGTTTGTTGTGTATTGTGTATGTCTGTGCACAAGCAGAATGTTGCAGTCAGGTGCCACATTTCCGCCCGAGCACATGACAATGAGCAAGGTCAGGGGCCACTCCTCCTGTAAATGGACCATGATATTGCAAATGTGCGCACGTAGGTGCGCACGTAGGTACGCACGCATGCACGCACACACACACACACACACACACACACACACACACACCATATATATATATATATATATATATAACAGGGCTAAATGTACAAAAAACAGGGACTAAAGTTGCTGTTATCTGTGCTGGAAGGGGGTGGTGACTTCAAACTCCCTGTGTGCCAGCTCCCCCCCAGGCCACAGGGGTAGTGTGTGTCACTTCCCCTGGCTCCACTCACTTTCACACACACCAATACTAAAAATACCCCGGCTATCAGCAGAAGAGGCATTCCAAAACAGGCCGAGACTATCAGCTGCAGACCTGCCATCCAGCTTTCTCAGGGAGCGATTGTTAGCATCCTTGAGGAGGTGGATGTTATTTCGAAGAGAGGCTCAGAACAGGGCCTGTTGTTGACGAGGGGGTGGGAGCAGTCAGGAGCGATTTAATGGGACCGTATAGAGTCCACGGTCGTTTCAGTAATCGCTGTAGCGTGATGGAACGCCCATGTCACAACGGTTTATTATTCTTATCCCGGAAACCCCCATGAACCCTTGCATTTTACCCAGAATACTCTGCTGAGTGGAAGGCTTAGAGAAAAAATACCTAAGGCAAGTCTTAAACCACAGACTATCCCCAAAGAGGGAACTATTTGGAAGAACAGTGATCAAAAGTGCATAACAAGGGGAATAAGGGGTTGCTCTGGTCAAAAGTAGTATCCTAAATGGGGATAGGATGGCTCTGGTCAAAAGTAGTATCCTAAATGGGGATAGGATGGCTCTGGTCAAAAGTAGTGCTTCGTAATAGAGTGTCATTTGGGACGTACAGTAGCCATTGTTCAACAGGCTGTATCAGTACCTGGTAGAGGAACCTCTGGCTGAACTGGTGCATGGCCCCCTGTAGCTGGCTGCGCTGGGATTGCCACTGTTCATAGTTCCTGACAGACTCTGCCGTCGGCCTCTGCCACGTGGTGGTTCTGGTGTTGTGGTCCACGTAATAGAACCTGCCGCGCTGGTCCACACGCTTCTCCCAGCTGGAGACGGGGGAGAGAAGGGTGAGAGAGATCAAAGTGAGACGTGACAAATGCGCAGATACACAGATGGATGCAATATACAGTCATCATCATAATGGACAGACAGACTCGCTGGCTTAAAAAAAGCCAGAAAGCACACACAAGAGCTCTCTCCAGAAACAACCTCTAGCCCCTACTCCATCATGGACACTTGTGTAGATGTGAAAGAGTTGGATACACATAAGCAAGATTGTAGTATCTCTACAGCACCGTGCCCTCTAAGGATAGGTAGAGCTTTGGCCTTTGTGCTTATCCAACCCTTTCTGATCTATACAAGTGTCGAGGGAGTTGGGGCTAGGGGGTTGTTTTTGGACAAGGCCACAGATATGTAGTATCCCACAGAGGAGCAGACACACGTACAACAACACATGAGCCCATTCCCTGTGTGGTGCAGCAGTGTTCATATGTGGAGGGAGGCTGCTGCTATTCTCATATCACTGACTCAACCAGAACAGAATTTGGAAGAGAAAATAACAAAGACTTCCGTATGCGAACAGACACAGACACACAGACACACAGACACACAGACACACACACACACACACACACACACACACACAGGCAGACACACACACACGGCAGTGTTGATATTCCTGAGAGAATAGGTCCCCTATAGAGAACTACTATGGCTCCAGTTAAACCCTCCACTGCTTGGGAACAACTAAAGGCCCATTTATGCATCCGCACACACACACACACACACACACACACACGCACACGCACACGCACACTCTCTCAAAAACACAAACACTCACTTACTTACTTACTCTCTCTCTCAAACATACACACACACACACGCACGCACACCACCCCTTTCATCTGAACACTTCTGCTGCAGCGGTGCCATGCTAACTCAGTCCAGACACGCAGCCCAGGCAGGCAGGCAGGCAGCACCAGTCCCTGCAGCTGGAGCACTAGCCAGCGTTAGCCGCTAATTGAGCCTCAGATGGGCCCATTCAGCGCAGCGCCGCACGTACGTCTGTAGCGCTCTAAGAAAGGCCTTTTGTTCTCTGGCCGGTTCCCCGTTCCCTCGATGTGGAAAAAGTGAGATGGGGGTGGGAGTGACCTTTCTCTCAAAAAGGCTCCCCACACACACACACACAGCTAGTGTAGCTGGCAAAAATCAATAAATAATCACCGAAATAAAATGGCAATAAAAGCCTTGGCTCTGGTGCCCCACAAAAGAGGGAGAGCTGTTATGTGTTTCCACACACACAACAATCAGTTAGTGGTGATTCACAGATGAGAGATCACTTATGTGTGTATGCCTGAACACATAAAACACACACTAAAACACATGGCGCACGCACGCACACACACGCACGCACACACACACACACATATACATATATATATATACACACTGTAAGGAACTCCCTGACCTGGGGGTTTTGAAAAAACTGTTTAAGTTTGGGTGGGGTCTTAATGAGAGCTTGTGACTAAGAATTCCAATGTATTCAATTACACAGTGACAATAAATGGCTAATAAAGTTGGCTAATAAACATTAATTGTGAACTTGAATTTAACCAAGCCAGCTTCTCACAGAGCAAATAGACCAGACTCAGCCACAGACCCCCAGGAAGGACCTCTACAGACCACATCCAGACCCGCAGGAAGGACCTCTACAGACCAGTCCAGATGCCTAGGAGGGACTTCTACAGACCAGTCCAGACCCCCAGGAGGGACTTCTAGAGACCAGTCCAGATCCCCAGGAAGGACCTCTACAGACCAGTCCAGACCCCTAGAAGGGACCTTTACAGTGCTGTGACTGCCACTCCCTGTGGGCCCACTTCACACCCCACCCTGCTGGGAACCTCTCACTCTGAGACATGCAGGGAATGTTCACGTGTGGGCTCCAGAGACATTACCATCGTGCACAGGGCTGGCACACGGTCATCACACCCCTCTAACTGCAGGCCAGGGTTACCATACATAGACCAGGCTTAGGCGGGCCACCCTAACTTAGGATTTGTCTCTGAACCACCTCCAAGGCGGAACCACCTATAAATTCAGCTAATTTAGTCATCATGATACCCACAGAGCGCCTACACTCACTGCTAAGCCCAGTTCACCACATGAGCCCTGTCAGGTCCTGTTAGATAGAAAACAGAGGGAGAAAGAGGGGATGCAGTAGAGGATAGACTGGATGGCAGACTGACCCAGGTGGAAGTGGTCTCTCCCAGGTGGTGGTCTTGGTGTTGTGGTCTACGTAGTATACCCTGCCATGGGGCAGGACCCGTTGCTCCCAGCTACATAGAGAGAGAGAGAGAGAGAGAGAGAATAATTAAGTCATTACATATGTCTGAGAGGTGAGACAGGTGGGATGTGGTCATGCACACGCACACACAATTTCTCTCTCTCTCTCTCTTTCTCTCTCTCTCTTACCCGTTGGGTAGTGACTCAGGGACGGGCTCGGTGGCGGAGGAGGGCTGGTCTGGGTTTGCAGGGGGGGCTGTGTCTGCTGGAGGTGGTGGGGCTGTGCTGTCTGGCCCAGGAGAGGGGCTGCTGCTGGGGGCTGCTGCAGGGGGCCGCACCGATGGGGAGAGGGGTGGGGGGGTGTGACGAGCAATGCTGCTACGACCATTCTCCAACCCATTGGCTGTCAGCTCTACTTTACCTGTGTAGGGTGGGAAAGGGAGAATCGATTGGTCCACACAGATTATCATGGAAAAATCTTTATTATGACAGTATGCAAGAGTTTATAACTGGTTTATGGGACTATTCCAATTCTAGTGAAAAGGATTTATGTCAGTCTAAAGGCCAGCTCAGACCTAACAGTTGAGACAACAAGGCATTTCAGATCACAATGGGCAAATTTCCACAAAGAAACATCATGTCAACATCAACCAGCTAGCTATCAAGTTAGTAATAAACAGCTAACTTAAAATAGAACTCCTTAAAACGATCCTCTTAGTCTTTCGCTAAGATTTGACATGTTGAATCTTGGAGGAGACAGAAGAAGACCTTCAGATGCATTTCAGATGCAACAAAAATTGCATTCTAAAACCGTCCTGTCTCGTGTCATGGTGGATGCTTGATCTGAACCATCCCTTTAAGGTTCCCTCCAGAGGATAAGGACAGACTGTGCCCAGAGGCAGAGATAAAAGCTGCTTGGCTATCCTCCAGCTTGGCACCAAACCTTCCATGACAATAACATTCTCATTTGTATTCTACCTATAATGCCATTGTCATTGAACACTTAGTACCCATGGAAATTCGAGACCTCAAATAGAGTTGTCGGACTTGTGTATCTATGGCTCTGACTGTACCTGCACTCGCAGGGCTGCTGTGGGAGTTCTTGGACGAGCGGTGACGAGCAGAGGACCCAGACCCAGACCCAGACCCAGGTTCCTCACTCAACTCTCCATTAGTCAGGGAACTCCCCCTCGACCCCCCTGGGGAGCCGCCTTGAGACCCCCCTGCAGAGTGTCTGTGAGACCTGAGAGGAGGGGGGGGAGGAGTAGAGAGAGAGAGATGGGGTTACAATCTCTAAATCTAAGCATTTAACATTTTGTTTCTGTGAATTTTTGCACTTGGAAATGTAGACTGTGATACAAGGGTGCTGCTTTGAGGACAGTGAAAATAGTAAAAAATAATAATAATAATAAAAAAAAAAAATGCATACACGCATAAATGCACACACACGCTCTAACATGAACACATAAAGAGGTGTCACTGTGAGCTCCTTTTTCTTTCAAAATATACTCATATTTTCCTAACGCTAAATATAGCTTTTCTTTCCTACAAGTACTTTTATACAATGAAAACATGTTGGTTTTTACCCCCCGGACATCGGAATGCTGAGCACAAACTTGGACAGTTATCAATGGAAACTTTATTAGAAAAAATGTATGAAAGTTCATTATTTTTTTAACAAACAGCCTTTACACAAAGAGGGACAAAACGAAAGAGTCATCCTTGCCACAGCAGGAGGACATACGTAAGCTTTAAGTACAACACACTGACACTTTTTCCCCCTTGGCATGTGTTAACATGAATGTGTGTATGTGTGTGTGTGTGTGTGTGTTTTTTGGGGGGAAGGGGGCACAGGCTTCCCGTCATGGGAGACTGCAGACGCAACACCAAAAAACACAGCACAGATCTATCCACTCTTCTGTCTGTGTCTCTCCCTCTCTCTACACCTCTGTCTATTCCTTCTCTCTTTAGGGACAGATGGCTGGAGCCGTTGATGTATGTGTGGACTTGCGGCTTCATCTTAACAGGAGGTAGTAATAACCCCCAGTGTTTTCAGGGAAATACCAGACAATACCACACATACATCAGGGTATTGTAGTGAGTCAGACTGGGGTCTCACAGTCTGCCTGCCTGTTATCTGTAACTTATCGTCCCCTTGATTAAGCCATCTCTGGGTTGTATCACTGCTTTGACTATTACATCCCAGAGGAGTAGATCTGTGTTTCAGTAAGAGTGTGTGTGTGTGTGTGTGTGTGTGTGTGTGTGTGTGTGTGTGAAGATAGGGTAGGGGTGGAGAAACTAGAGAGTCTCTATAAATCTATCAAGTGAACCATTGTGTGTTGTCTGGGGGGGTTGAGAGCAAAGCAGAGGACTAATTGATGTTGTAACATATGGACAAATAAAGAGCTATTCTATTCTAATAGTTTGTGAGCGTATATGTGCATATGTCCTCTGTAGAGGTGTGTGTGTGTGTAAGTGAGAGAATGAGTGTGTGTCTTGTGCTCACCTGCCACGGGGTCCGGCTGTAGCAGGGGTCTCCTCACTCTGAGTCCTGCGCAGGTTTGGTCTGTCTGACTGCAGCATCTCTGTAAGAACAAGCGGGACAAAAACACACAATCAATACAATAAGTACTGTAAACAAAAAGTATAAAAAAATAAAAAAATAAAAAATATATATATATATATATATTTGTCCACCCCCTCATTGGAGGACCATGTTATTCTGTTCAAGAAACTTAATTTCTGATGATCAATAAGGAAACACACACATACTGTATAACCCAATCATTACAAAGACAATCAATAACACTGAAATCGGAACGCAACCATGTAGGCATAAAAACTACTGTTACAGTTTAAGAGACCATTTTCCCGACTACAGTATGTGGTCTGTGTGTATGTGACTATATGCTCATTCCCCACCCATGACTAAAACCACAGCCCTATATAATATGCTTTTCATTAGAAAACACACACACCCACACACACACACTCACACACTCAGTGGAGCACAGCAGTCATAAGTCCGTCTGTCTGTCTGACACACACTCCTGAACCATGACATCTTCAAAAAGTCAATGTGTTTATAGATAACTACGTTCCTGCCTTATGTAAACAGGTAGTCATTGAGAGACACAAGCCTCTCTGACTTGCCCAGAGCCCAGGGAATACTCCTGCTTCCCCCACAATGAAAGGACCTCTTTTGAGAGTCAAATGGACATTAAGTAAACACTCTGCTTGAGGACAAACCATTGTGTCATACTGGCCTCTAGACATCATCGTCCAATGACATAGTAGTCTAGCTGTTGTCCCTGTATACCTCCTGAGGGACATGAGACGGCTCTGTGTTTGTTTGTGGAAGGCTTAGCTAACTTTCCGAGGACGGAGAAGACATAGTCGCAGTAGTTAAAAAAGGCCTCTGTCGGGTTCAAATCTTTTCAAGTCAAAGGAGCAATGACTTGAGCCAAAATGGCTTGCGTTTCATGTGTTCCCCTAAAATCTCTTATTGAAGAGAACTATATCTGCAGCCAGCATCTACTCCCTCTGCTTACCCCACAAAAAGAGCAATGTTTCCATATGGTTTAACAGTTAAACAATTATTCTGAACATAACCGGTAGTCTGTTGACTTTATGTGATGTGTATACCCGTATATGAGAGAGAGAGAGAGAGAGTGTGTGTGTGTGTACATGTATAAGGGAGCATGTGTTTGTCCATGTAGGCCTGTATGTACGTAGAGGTGAGTTCTGTCTGGCCTGGATCTGTTTTTCACAACCTGCAGCACAAAGGCCTGTTTATGGTCGCAGTGTGTATGTGCGTGTGTGTGCGTGTGTGTGTGTCAGTGTGTCAGAAAAACTGCCAGGGGAAATGAGGAAAAACACTAAACTAACAGAGCTGCCTTCAGAGGGAACACAGAGAGCCTTAACACACCTTCCCCTGCTACAAGGACGCACACTTAGACCTTTATACACCTCCCTGCCAGAGAGCACACACTCCAGACCTTACACACACACACACACACACACACACACAAAAACCTGCCCTCAGAGGGCACACTCAAGACCTCTGTTCACTAAACCCCCTCCAAAACACACACACACACACGCATACACACACCACCACTAAAGCCTCAGAAAGCCCATATTCATGTACACCTCTCCCCCCCTCCCCCACATCCACAGGCCAACAGTTAGCCCCTACCCCTGCTAGTGGGGAGAGGAAACCCCCCCCTCCCCCGTCCTGGATCATAGGAGCCAATTGTCCTGCAGAGCTGAGAGAAACGAGACTCAATTACGCAATTCTGAGAAACAAATTACACATAAGCACTCCTGCGCGTGTGCATGTGATGGGAGGGTGTGCATGTGTAAAACAGAGTGCTCATGGAACACTACACAGGTCTGTAGGGCAGTCTGATTGTGAGGCCTATTCATCGCTTAAAGTACAATATTCACCTTCATGGACACACAAGGACACACACCATATGCTGGGCCCCGACCCTGCTTTGCCTTATGCTGTGTACATTCACAGGGACACACTATGGCCCTGTGACTGTATGAAAAGGCCTGTGTGTTATTTCATACACAGATGAGAGATGCATGAACCTGGTAACTCCTGCCGCCCCTATAACTCAGTTCAATGGGTTGTTATTCATTAAAAACACCAACTCAAGTGGAAAGAGCGATCTTTGTTTACTGTTTGGAAACGGAAAAAAACTGTGGACAAATTTGGAGAGAGTTTGGGATTTTCTTTTCTCCACTGGCCTTTGTACACATGCAGTCAAGTATTTATTTGTTTGCAACAACACTATAACTGTCACTGTTTCATCATTCCTATCGAATGCAATTTCAACTAGAAGGTCAAGTGTTTTAATACGTTTGAATAATA
Source organism: Argentina silus (assembly GCF_951799395.1). Taxonomy (NCBI): domain Eukaryota; kingdom Metazoa; phylum Chordata; class Actinopteri; order Argentiniformes; family Argentinidae; genus Argentina; species Argentina silus. The sequence continues at coordinate 17,535,086 of NC_139657.1, read as the reverse complement.
ATAGCATGCCTTACCACATATCAATAACTGAAAGGGGGCACCTCTGAACTTGTGGAAGACCCTATTGAACCTGTCAACGACTACATGTACATTGCATACAAGCAACAAGGTGCCTCCCAAAATACTCCTACAGTCCATCACATTAGAGTCACCTCCACATGATCAGAAAGTATATCCCATTTGGCTTTTTCCAAATAAGGCCCAAACATTTACCTTGGGTGGAGTCTGTAAAGGCACAAATATGAGTCCACACACATTTTTACTAACTGTAGTGTGTTTGTGTGTGTGTGTGTGTGTGCGTGGGGGCATTATCAGAATGTACTGGAAACCAGAGAGAGAAAATGAAAGTGTATGAGGGAGGACTTTGTTTGTATTAAAAAGTTGTGTGTTGCGTCTTTTTTATAAGTGTTAGTGTGTGTGTGTGTGTGTGTGTGTGTTGTAAGGCGGCACTCACTGTCTGTTGCTGTGCTGCCATTGGGCAGAGATCCCAGGTCAACAACCAGGCCGTCCAGACAGACGGTGAGCTCGCCTCCTGCTACAACCGAACCTTTGTTCTCCGTTTGCAAGACCAGACTGAGCTGCAGATTCTCCACTGCACAGGAAGGCGGGAGTGTGGTAAGGAGGGAGGGAAAGAGGGAGGAGAGAAAAGAGAGTGAGAGAAAAAGTAGAAAAAGTAAAAAAAAAATAATAATAATAATAATAAATAATAATAATAATAAAAATAAGTAAAATTGAGTTGACAGGAGATAATATAAAAAGAGTAGCGTTCTCTGTCATTGACATAAAGGAACCGAAGTCACCTCCCTTCTTTGTACATGTTTGTTAAAGAAAACATGCTGAGTGAGTTCATTTCACAAGTGTTAACTTGATCTTTCAGTTCAGCAGAGGGTAACTCCAAATGTTTCTGAGATAACTGGGAGTCCATATAGTCACTAGCTGCAAACTATCCGTGGACATACAAAACAGTAAAATCCACTTTCAAGTCTGGTCTTACTCTTGCCATCATGTGTCCGCAGGGTGTCCAGTAGGTCGATGGTGGCACTACCCAATAGCTCTTTCCTCAAGGTGTGGCAGCTCCACAGTTTCAGATCTAGGCGGCTCTGAGGCGTTACGTTCCTAAACGAGAAACAACACCACATTAGGTATCAGAAATAATAATAATAATAATAATGGATACTTTTATTGATCCCTGAAGGGAAATTATCTTTTTGCACACCTTCCTCCAAGACAGCACACACACACACAGCACAGCAGCACAACACACTGTTAGGCAGAACCCAGCTCTGGGCTCTATTGCACAGGGTCAGCCCCCGACAGGCGCCCCTGGAGCCGTTAGGGGTTAAGTGCCTTGCTCAAGGGCACAACGGCAGTGGTGGTAGGATACCTTAGATATGATGCCAGCAACCCTCCAGTCACCAGCTCACATCCGGCCCCCTCCCAAGGAGGGGATTGAACCAGAGACCTTCCGCCCCAAATAAGAGGTTCAACAGCACTGAGGAGTTGTCAGAAAAAGGCTAAACCTGGATCACTCAAACACCTGAACGCGAGCACACACACACACACTAACGAGTAACTAGACCATTCAAAGCTTCTTAGGGGTTAGATACACAGTGAGTACGGTTGAGAGGAATTGGGGGGCTCACAGGGTGAGGTCCTCGTTCCACTGTAGCTCAAGGTGTCCACTGCGTTTGCCTGTTTTCTTGGTTTCACTTGACAGGCCATCAGCTGTCACCTCCACAAAAGAGCTGAGTCTGGAATGGCGGTTGGGCAGTTTGGGTGACTGAGGCTTTGCTGAGACCACTGGGACAAGAACAGAGAAAAAACAACAATAAGACTATTGATGGACATATCATAAACCATAGAGGGAATTACAGTAATACGCCCATCTCCAACCTAGAAATCCCAGCCTAGAATTAACTATTCATTGGTAACAGCCCTGGCAGCAGCTTTATATAACTGTACTGGAAGGGAAGCAAACACTGAAATGCAAACATCGCCCTCTAGCTGACACAAGGAAAACAAGGTGGATGTTTGGGGTTAGGGTTAGTGATGTTAGGAGCAGTCCAGTAATATCCCCCTTGATTCACCTTTTCAATTCATAATATACAGATTCTTCCATATCATTGTAATATACATTTGGCCAGCAAAGTCTCAGTACTGTCTGGCTTCAGTGTCTGTCGGTGGACTGAATCTATGAGTAGTGATGAGTGAGTGTAAAAGTACCTTTGTTATATTCACAAGGAAGGAATCAAGACAGATCTGAAATCTTATGCTTCTTTTTAACTGTCAAACTGAATCAAACGTCATGTTTCATCTGCTCTTTTGACAGGACGGGTGAGGAAGAGGGACGGGTGGTAGAATGGTGCTTGAGAATTTCTCGGACCAAGAAAGAGAAAGAGAGGAGAAGAATAGCCAGGGAAGCAGAGGGAGAACTTCAACATCATTGTGGATGAAATGGTGGGGCTGGTGAGTATGAGAATTGTGAGAATGTCAGATAGAGAGAAGACGAGGAGTAGGACTTGTTACATGGAGGGGAAAGTGGAATATTGGCATTAGAAGCTGTTGGGCGATTATTACCTTTCAAGGTCAGCTGGGACTTATCTGTGGTCTGGACACAGCCAGGTCTGGTCACACTGGCAGCTGCCATGACATCACAGCCCTGAGACACACAGACAGACAGACATACAGACAGACAGACAGACAGACAGACAGACAGACAGACAGACAGACAGACAGACAGACAGACACACACACTCAGTAACAAAGGCTAACTAACCTGACATAGTAAATCACTTCCTGCACAACTACAAGTGAATATTTCCCAGTGCCTTTTTCTGTGAAATAGTTAATAAGTGTTGGTGAATCCTTACAACAGACTTTGATTGGCAAGTCTCCAGATATACGATGCCTCATTTCATTCTCACCTTGAGAACAGCTTCTTGGCACAATGACAACTGGCAGCAGTCTCAACTTGCTCTATAAGACAATAGACAAGCCTGTACCCGCCAAGTATCTCCAGTAGTTTCGGATAGGTTTACCTATCAGTGATCACGTCCAACACTACCAGTCCTCTCCATCAAGCACAGTAGTAGCTAGCCAGGATAATCCTCCTGGACCTTATAAACGTGACATGTGTAGCAAATAGCTACATCAACGCTATAGCTATAGGTTGGATGGTTTACTGGATTTGACAATAGATAACTTGGATCGTGGCCTTGTGAATCACTAAACGATGGCAAGCTAATGGTTAGCATGATGCTAACTTAACTAGGTAGGCAATCAACAAAAGAAGAGATGAGACGAGGACCATCAACATTCATGAGCGCAGCGCACTAAAAGACCGCTATTCGGGTTTATTATACCCAGCTAGGCATCTAACTAAACTTACATTGAGTAGACTCCATACACAGCATATTTTAACAGACGTATTGTTTCCATATTTAAATACCCTAAGCTGGTCATAAAAACACAAACACGGAAGACGGTATGCTGTATTTTGCTGCCTGCTAAGCTTAGCACTGGCTAACAACAGCTTTGGGAGGATAAGGACATATTGACAGACACCTTCCCAAATGAACGTAGCTGGACTACATAGACTACATGTACAATCATAGACATTTGTGCTACCACATTATATCGCTTGACAATGATAATAACCCCTTTTGTTTATTTTCTCATAGCTACCTTTTCTCAGCTGTGATCCTCTGGTATCGCTAGTTAACTTTCATTTCCGCCTCAATGACAACGTCATGTGATTCACCGTAAACGATGTCGCAATGAATTGTGGTTAACAACAAATGCAAATATTACTTTTACCGCATTTACCGTTATAATAAACCAAACACAACAATGAAACGTGTTCATTCAATCACAAATGTACATTTATTTAATGACTATCACAACTATCATTGTGTTACACTTCACATAATCCAGAGGCTTCCAGTAAAATTATGGTATTTTGGGAACAAAACCACATGTTGCCAAAGCAGAGCAAACATTTCCCTTTTTTGTCTGTGTGGAAATTGAATTCCACACAAATTTTGGCCAGAAATATTGTTAAACAAATACTGTGGCACATCCTACTAATCTAACTTCTCTAACAGTATAATCTTGCTGTACTACGAAGTGAAGAGAGTTCTAATAAAGTTGATAAATATAACATTTGAACAGAATCAAAAGCTCAGCTGTAAGGGGTGACTATCCCCCCACAAGTGGTTCTCACCAAAAAAAGTTTTTTCCCAATATTGTATTGTGTTGTAGTTAGAATTGTTCAGGTTTTGGACCACTGCCCAACTGGAAAGATGGCTTTTGGAAAGGTCCAGACAGGCTACATCCAAGGCCAATCAAACTGATGTATCAACCCCTAGCCTCTACCCCTGCCCACTCTTGTAGATCTGAATGGATAGGTGCAAGCAATAAGGCAGAATCAGGGGGGCATGAGATCATGAGGCTGTCCTATCATTACCCCATAAGCGTGTCTGGGGTAAGGGCCAGGGGTCTAACTCTGTAATGTAACTACACCACCTAATATACTCAAGTAAAAATGAAGAGCTGCTAAAATGACAATTTAATTACCTTGATATTACTAATGAGACCACAGACCATCCACAAGAAGGGATAGGTGTTCTCTGTGGAATGGTGGAATAATTATGTCCAGATTCTACCATACAGTACTTTTAATCAGAAGTAATTGCAGTAAAACAATGGCAATTACTGTGCAATCAATAAGCTGTTTTAAGTAGTGCAACATTTTCTAAAATGTAATCTAAAAATCTAACCAAATACAATATGTTTCACCTTAAACACTAAAAAACAAACTGTTCCACAGATGTAGCTGAATATGAGGCCAACCCTGGGCAGCACCAGTTGTTCTCCTGGTTGGAATAAAGCTTGAGCCCCAGGATAGGTCCAGAGAGAGGCAAATGTGCCACCTGGTGGACAGACAGTAGGACAGTCACCATAAAGGATTGGTCATCTCTTTATGCTGTAAATCCCAAGTAACTAACTACACTCACTGAGCACTTTATTAAGAACACCTGTACACCTTATCATGGTGGATTATCATTGAGTATTGTTGCTGACCATGTGCATCCCTTCATGGCCACAATTTACCCATCTTCTAATGGACCAGAATCTCAAAGGAATGTTTCCAACATCTTGTGGAATTAATGCCACGAAGAACTGAGGCTGTTTTGAGAGGAGGTCCTACCCAGTATTAGTATAGTGTTCCTAATAAAGTGTTCGGTGAGTGTATATGGCAGCTAATCTATAGAAAAAGAGATCTAAGAAACTGGATTTACACATTCTGGTCAACACCAGCACAGATAGATGTGGAGTATTTGATAATGAATTATCGTGCAGAATGACAACAGCAGGAAACGGTGGCAGCAATCCCAGGTTCCCCACGTGTAAACAGTGCCCTGCTCTGGAGGACAGTGTGCCCTACAACAGAAGAAAACACATTTATCAAATGAAGTAGTGTCGTCTCCCCCTGCCAGGCTCTCTGTCCTTGTATCATAATACACAGCGGCTGTGGAGAGCCTCTGTGTGACAGTACTATCTCCCCAGTAGCAGTTGGCAGCTACAGGAAGGTTGGAAAAACACAGAGGATGGCTGACTTTTATCATACTCATATATGTTTTATTATTAACTAGTCTATCAATTGTTATTTGAGTAATGGTATACTGTCATGGTAATGGTATATTGTCATGGTAATGGTATATTGTCAAAGCCTCACCAAATATAAGGTTAACGGATGGTCAGTTGTAGTTGTCCTCCAAGACTTTCCTCAAGTCTATCAAGAAGCTATGTCTGTTCAAAAGAGAAGACATCAGAGAAATAAAGTAGTACATATGAGCTGTGTGTGTGTGTGTGTGTGTGTGTGTGTGTGTGTGTGTGTTTGTCCAAGAGAGAGACTCGCTGTATGAAGTTCTGCAGGAACAGGTGAGCGTGAGTCAAGATCTATAAACCAAATACAAATCTGCTCTTTGTCAGCATGAGGTTGATAAAGCTCAGTGTTCAGGAGAGACCAGAAGGATAATTATCCAGTTGAGGATCCCTCTGTAGTCTGTGAAATGGCTATCAGAGCTCAGTATGAATCCTGGACACTGTGACAACTATTGGGACAAAATTAAGTTGATAACAATGACATTAACAATTCAATCAATGACAATAAAAACAAGGATACATCTCATGACTTCTTTGGATATTGGTTAAATGTGAAGTGTACCAGAACATGTCCATGACTCCGTCAGGGTCAGTAGGTATATATATATATAAGAATGTATGTAGGTATGTAGTATAAGAACCAAAGAAACATACAATTTGATGAAAATTGGGGTTTATTGTTAAAAAACATTTTCTGATTTATTTTTACACAAAATAAACTACCATTCACCAAAATGGTAACAACATAACAATGAGCTTCATAACAGAAATAGAAAGTCAAAAAACCTCCATACAGTAGCAGACAATGTAAGGACAAAACAATGGAGTAGATCGAATACATTTGATTAAACAACTGTTGAATTCTGCAAGTGAACTCTTGGATAATGTCAGTGATCTTAACTGATGCTGCAGTGAGCCACACTGAGGTCTGAGATAGCAAGTCTGGTCAAGATCTTTGACAAGAGCTGAAAATGTGTTAGAACACATCCGTTTTTCCTCATGCTATCCTGCATCAGTTATCTGTCATCAACAACTCTGTGAGGAGGTGGAGGACTGCCTGGCTAGTGCAGCAGGTCTCAGTGGATGATCTAAAGCCACTTCCTCTCCTTGTCTCCTCTCCTTATCTCCTCTCCACTTTAGACTTATAGAGATGTGGCCATGGTGTCAGTTGATGGTGAGCACGTCGCTCTGTATCTCGTGGCTCAACTGGGTCTGGAGGTCACTCAGTTTCTTCTTCAGCACGGCCAGAGCGGACATGACGATGGTCTCGGGTCTCAGCGAGCCGCACGACTCCACGTTGTAGTAGAACCTGCGAAGGGATCATGTGACATTTCAGAAATGAACAATGCAGTCTTTTGTCTCCGACATTGTCCTTATTATCGCCACATACTACTTTAACATCACACATCTGAGGAATGCCAAACATCCAAGTCTTCATCACTTGCAGTCATTTTCATGATCTCAGTCATAGTATCAACATAAAGAATGAACAGTGATCGTGCACACATCCTAATGCTCCTTAACAGGTAACACATTATGCTGAGTTATGGACTCAACCAGACAGCCTACAAAGGGGGCAAGACCATATTCACTGACACCAACCTCTCTGGTTTGCCATTGGGGTCGAATGGAGCTTGCACCTCATCCTCCTCGATCTCAGAGTATTCACTCTTTGGCCTGAGACAGAAAGGAGCAAGGTAAATCTACACAGGAAGGAGTCAACGTGTGTGTGTGTGTGTGTGTGTGTGTGTATCTCAAATCATTCTGTCATTGAACACCCTCACGCCTCTTCCTAACTGAAGCACATTAAAAAGGAACGCACCATTCCTCTGGCCGTGGGAACACAGTGTGCCTCAGTGCATTGTCTGGGTCGTACTCAAAAGACACCCCCGCTGTTGGGTTCCACTTGGCGTGCTCCTTGCCAAAGCCCTTCTTGGCATAGGCTCTCAGACGCAGCTCTTGACCCTTACGGAGCTTCACCAGCAAAATATCTGATGAGAGGAAAGAGGCAGAGCCAAGAGGGGAGGGGGGGGGGATGACAAAGAAATGTGTGAAGACTGAAGCTTAAGAGACCAGGGATTTCTCACAAGATGCTGGTACAGAAACCCATGTGGTAGTTCAGCTTACCATCCTGCTCCACATAGTCATTAGGATCATTATCTCGACTTCTTGACGTCACCTGAAGATCATAAAAAACAGACAAAGTCAACTCAGTCCTGAAGAAAACAGTGAGCACTATTGGGAGGAATATCTGTGTGTGTTTCACTTTTTTAACCAGGAAGACCTATTGAGATTAAAATCCTCTTTAACAAGGGAGACATGAAGGCTGGGAAGGGAAGCAGGTGTGTGTTGAATGACTAACAGGGATGACTCGAGGGTTGTTGGACAGCAGGTCTCGTGAAGTCACGTGACGAGTCTGGTCCTCTGTACAGCGAACGTCCATTGTCAGTTCAACTGAGCATTCTGGGCAGAAATCATCACACGTGCAGTCCTAGGGTAGAAGGGAGGAAAGCAGGAGAGGAGTTTAATGTGTCATCTTAAAGTGAGCGTGGTTAACAACAATGTTTTGACCATTTCGTCTGGTCTTCGTCAGATGACCATGCTTCGTCATGCTTACCCTGGAGTACTGCAACTTGTCCACAATGTCATCACTAGTAAGCGGGATAAGACCTGGAAATGTAATCACAGACACTATATTAAAAGAGTTATGATATGAATGAGTATAGTATTGGTATAAAGGAGGGACTTTACAGCAGACAAAGAGCTGCATAACTACAGTACATACCCACTCTGTGAGCAATGAACTCATCGTGGAGCACAGAAGAGTTTGCATCAATTTGAATCCAATCAATTGCTGAAATGACATTCATGCAATTGTTATGATTTATATCACCATAAGTATGTGCTAGAGTGCGGAAAATGTGTGGAGAATGCATGCACATGACTGACATGCCATACAGAGTAGTGACTGGTTCACCCATACAAAGGGTTGTCTTACCTATTGTTGCAACCTCTGACATAAAAACACGTCGGATGGAATTGGCAACCCTGTAGGGAGCACATGCAAAAGAACACATTAACATATGAAGATAAACATAACACCAGAATATTTCATATAAACAGAAGAGAAAGATATAAATGCTTATCATTGTTACTCAACAATTGTAGTTAATATTGTAACTAGCATGCCTTCCAGGCTGATTGTAAGAACGTTGATCTAGCCGGATAGTGCAGCGTACAACGACTTGGCCCTCACTCTTCTCTAGACTAGCTAGGAAGCTAACTTCTAGCAATATCATAAGAAAGTTAAATTGCAGCAGATCATGCAAAATGTGACACTATTTCTGAATGAATCATAGTCAACCATCTTCATATGTGATGGTTATGGAAGCTAGCTAGGTAGCATTGTTAGCTAGCGTTACCTAACAAGGACAAGTTGCTGAATAGTTACTCACGACAGGTCTGTGTTCTCAATGATAAATTTGACATTCTCATCAGTCAATTCTGTAATCTTTACTATTGGCTGATTAGCGTACGGCATGGTGAAAGTACTTTAAACGCGAAATAGAGTAAAGTTAGCTCCTGATCTCGCATACGCTGCCGCTGCTTTCGCTTGAAGGCCTAGAGATTAACATATTACTACCATTGGCCAAAAAAGGTAAATAAGATATGTGATTGGCCATATGGAGAGAGTGGGTGGGCTCTTTTAAAATGTCCGGGTCACCCATTTCTTTCAATAAAAGTTTTTTCAAAATAAAAGTGTAAAATATCATCGGTTTTGACAGATATCCATCATGCAATTCAACAACCCCTATGAATGGTTGAGTTATTCCTGAGATGGAAATGTTTCACGTAATACACAGATTCAGAAGTATTTGTTGTAGACATTCAGCTACACCTTTCCCCTCTACATAAACTGAAAGAAAATCACCCAAGACATTGATAACCACAGAACTGTTTAGTTTATTGAGGAAATCTCAATGGTGCCAGACACAAAAATAATCTAATACATATACATTTTTGGATCCTTTATACAAAAGGAGAAAGGGTTAGGAGTGGACATGAGTGAAAACTGTTTAAAACAAGAGGCAAGTGAACCCAACCCACTCTGTTTGCAAATGGACAGACCAGACCATGGCATAGTGAATCCTGTTTTTGTGAATAAGTGCCCAAAAGCAGGGCAACATACCAAACCCCATATGGTATTACAGGTAAGAAAAATGCCTGAGAGCTGTGAACATGTGGAGGCTGATCTGCAATGTCACATAAACACCTGACAGGCGGGGATCAGAAGGGATGATTCATCGTCGCTGGTTGACCCCGGTCAGGTTCTTCAGCTAAAAGAGAGAGAGAGAGAGAGAGAGATGAAATGTCAACACTGTCATTAAGTTAGAGTTACACCTTAAACTCAATTATCTCCCCCTCACTAATACAACTCTTCAAAGTATGAATGTACATGAAATGGGAACTAAACAAATACAGTATATGGCATTAGACCAAGAGAGAGTGAACAGTATAATGCTCATGATGTTCAATCATTTCATTGCATTAGTCTCTCTAGGAGGACCACTGTGGGTCAACTATGGGGCAAAGAAACATTTTATCTCCGTAACACTCACAGTAACTGCAGCTCCCATGAGCCCCTGCACCACTGCTTCTCCGGTGGACTGCACCTACAGGACACAATAAGACATGAACTGAGAACTGAGATTCTAGGTTGTATGCCGTCTAATAAAGAGTTTAATCTGAAAGAGGCTTTTTGAATATACTTTCTCTTGAGAATATTTTTGACCTTCATCATGAGTGACCTTACATGAGGGACTATGCGAAGGTTGAGGTGAGAGTACCTGTTTGGCTGTACCAGCCATGTTGACTACATCCTGAATACGGTTGTCGAGGAAGTTCCAGGTGTCCTCGAAGTCAGGGGAGGAGTCCTGCACCATCACAAGCTCTGTGGTATTATATATCCCTGTCAGTGCAGCACGTTTCGTGTACCAGTTTAACTGTGATGGAAATGAGACAGACATATTATACAACCACTTCCATCAAAAGAGATTATAAACATTTTCTATGAGATTGATTGACTGGTGTATGTAACACACTAATACAAGGCGTGATAAGTGAAAACAAGAGGGATTATAGCACTATATATAATAGATATAATAGGATTAAAAATTAGAGGGGAAAAATGGTGGAGTTAAGATAACAGAGTGCAGTGCAGGGAAGGTGAGTAGTAACCTTGGCAGAGGCAGGACGGACAGTATGGAGTTGTTGATGAAAGGGGGAGAGGAAGACATGGGGAGAGGGATATTTAGGTTGCGATGACCCACTCACATCTGTGGAGCGGTCTCCGGCGTAGTACCAGATATCATCCACCAGGGTGGAGAGGTGCTTCAGACTGTCTGGGATGTTGTGTGGTAGGAGCAGGATACTCATAGCCTGGAGAGAGGGGGGGAAGACAAGACTATTAAATTAGCAGAAAACGACAGATAACAGTTGCCAAAAGTCTGAGTGCGATAAGGAGACTGTCTGGAGGAATGTCTAGGAGAAATTGAAAACGTGATCAGTAGAGTGCTTCATTTGTATGTACTGCACATCTATGCACAGTTGTAATGAAGGGTTGTCTCTACTAGTGTGTCAAGATACGTTATCAAGAGGATATAATAAAATTACCTTCTCTGCCATTAGGCAGAACCTAAATAAACCAGTTCAAGGTTTAGGGATTTAAGTCATGTGGCTTAAGGTCTGGGTCACAGGTCACTGAGGTGGACTTATGGTACTGTGTCCATGGAAGGTACCTGTGGCCATGTATCAATGTACGGGGTCAACATCCTCAACCGGGTCTCTACGGCATCCCTTAGAAACACAGCCGTTTTCTTTGGTCTATAAGAACGCAAGAGATAACGGTTTAGCACCTTTTTTTTTACTGACAAACAGCAACAACAAACTATAACCGTGCAGGTAAAACATGCTCAACATTAGAAGTTCAGATTGTGTTATCACACTGATCCCTACTAATTGTGTGTATGTGTGTGTGTGTGTGTGTGAATGAATGTACTTACTCCACCTGCCCCAGCTGGACTTGGTTGTGCTGTTCTGCCATTGTCGCTGTTAGTGCTGCATTACACTGAGCGATGAAGTGCAAGACCAGGTCTCCTGCTCCATTGAACATTCCACTGGAAGCTGTTGAGAGGCCTAGGGTCTGGTTGGTACACAGAAAAATGGGCAATAATGAACTCATCCAGTACATATTAAATTCTCCCAATATCTCCATCTACATCACTGCAGTGTATCCAATTCCAAGCCACTCTTTCAGTCAGTCACTCCCTGACTCACTCACCTCAGCCCCTGCTGCAATGGCCTCAACAGACCAACCATGTAGTGGGACGAATTCCAGTGCCGCTGTAAGGATGCGTACTTGGAGTTGCTCCTCTGTCTCATACTCTTCGCCTTGTTCTCCACTCTGGTCTGTATAGCTGCAGTCACCATAGAGTGGTGCGTTACAATACAGTTGTTATGGCAATATTAACACAACATGGTAATGTTACAGTGCATTGAGTAGATGGCTATGTTGCAGTGTCAGTTGGTTTGGACCCTCACCTAGTGTTGGACTGGGGAGCCTCCTCAGCAGCAGGCTCAGATGCACAAGCTTCCTCTGAAGTTGTGTCGATTTCTTGATGAGAAGGGTGAGCTTGGTAATGCTCGTGGTAGGTTGTAGTTGAGGAGGAGGCAGAAGAGGAAGATGGGGAGGCCTGGTCGGATTTGGAGTCATCTTGAAGCCTTCGAAGAGCAGCACAGTGGAAGCCTCTTCTCAGGCCATTGCACTGGAGATTGGATGATGTTGGACCCACCACTAGAAGGAAATAATAGTCAGAGAGTAATGCTGCACCATTATAGACATGTCAAGACACTTTTGCGTGTGTGTGTAAGGCACTGTAAGTAACTTGCAGTAATGATGTCCCTCCTTTGACAGAAATAGCTAATGCAAGAGTTCTTTCCTGTACAAAAAATTATATGCAAATCTAAAATCTCTATTGATTTGAGTCACATCATTACTGTACAAATACATCTCCGAAATAGAAATGGGCATTGAACACCTTCAGGAGGACCTGGTTGGTGAACGCACTTGTTGCACAACAAAATGTAAAGAGACACGAGAACGCAGACCCCCCCCCTCCCCATCTGTCAGAAGATAAATCACCATGTCATGTTTGTTTAAAAGAAGGAGACCATATAAATTGCATTTAGGTTAACTACATGCAAATGTTTTCTTAGTTTGCTTGCAATAGAAGCCAACATTATGTAATTATGTCCTTCATGATCACCTTCTCCGACCAGTGACATTGGTTAGCTAACAAGTTAGCAAGCTTGTTGTCGTAAGAGCATGGCCTAAATAGGTCCAAAACATTACCAAAACAATTCCCTGTGCAACTGGATAGTGACTACGTGACAAAGACCAACTATCAAGCCCTAGCTCACCGCTGCCAAGCCCCCGCAGGGCCCTTCCAGCTCGTATTCCTCTTAGCAGCGCCGCCATATCCAGCTGCAACTGCGCAAAGAACTGCCGAATGTTTGTTTTTTTGACACCGGATGCGTCATTTTTACGCGACTCTAGTAGAGCGGCAGCTATTAAAAAACGTCATTGTTGTGATCTGTGTTCTCTGAGCTCTAATAAGCTCCAGCTAGCTCCATTAAGACTTCCGGTTTCGCTTATCGTCGTTTTCGCGGCTTCAAAATAAAAGCGCGAGGTAAAACATGAATGGAAAGTGATGTTATCACAATATTTTCTCTTATTTTTGCTGAAATAAGCACAATTTACGCTACAAGAAGTATATACAATTGTGAAAAAGTAATTTTGAGCTTCAAAATGTACATGTTGGTCGAATTACATTTTACACATTTTACACATGCCAATTATATGAACTGTGTAGGGCACATATAATGGAGTGTACAAAATTATATTTCAAAGATTTCAATACTTCTCTGGTACCACTTTGCTCCTCAACACTTCTAGAATGCACATCAAGTGAGTTTGAATCTAGAGCAATATCATTGCAAATGTAGTTGTAAGAGTAGAGTAATACCAGAGAAGTACTGACATCTTTGAAAAATAGCTCTGATGTGCATTCTGGAAGTGTTGAGGAGTAGTGGTACCAGAGAAGTATTGAAATCTTTGAAAAATAGCTCTGTACAGTCTGTGTCTTACACAGTCTAGATTGGGTACTCTGAGTACCCAATCCAAACCCTTCTGGGGCAATACAATATTATATAGTTATAACTGATATATATTTGTTAGGATGATTAGCATATTTGCGGTTCACTGACCCCTATTTACCATGTTTAAATTTGGGCTCTCTTATTTTGAAGAAATCCTCATTTACACACGGTTACATTGACCGGAAGTAAATGGGCGGAGTTCCAGTATTTGAGCTCAGAGAACACAGATATTGTTGTGACCGGGGAGGTGAGTTAGCATCAGCTAATCTTAACGGTAGATCAAGTACCGCTTTCCTTTATTTATATTTCGGAAAAAATAGAAAGTATATAAAATAGTTAAGCATCAGTGGTTATCATTATTTGAAACGAATTGACATTTGGAAAGCATCTGATCTTTTTTCTGTCTTTCTAGCTATCTTGCACTACTGCGTCACACCACCTGTGTTATTACGAAGAAGAGAGATTTCTCAGTATTTCATTGACTGGCTGGGAGCACTTCATAAAGATGGTGAGGTGGTAAAACAATAGTTGAAGTCGATGGCTACAGACTTTTCTGTCTAGACTTTTAGACTACAACATCCAAATGTAAAAAGTAGTAAGGCTAGTCACAAATGGGGCTACCCGCCTGCTGTCCTAGCAGCCGTATAACGTTGCTCAACCCAGACGTTTAAGGTTTCGGTGTTATCCATATCCTAGTGCCACCCGGAAAATTCAATTATCTGAAATCGTTTTTTTGTTTTTTTTAAATAAACTCCTTATTCCGTGTCTATGCTAGTTAGCTTTATCCACCGCAGCCATGAATTAGCCGAAGTTCACAGTAGTAACCGTTCTACATTGTCCTTAAGGTGCCAAATCATTACATTATGGGATGAATGTCTGTTTTGAGGGTTATGAAGTGGGACAGTATGGTGTGACCGATCCAACGGAACTACGACAATCTCAAAATAAATCGACATTCTGTATTGTTACGTGACTAGTACAAGGTCACATTTATTTTATTCCCTACCCTGTTTCTGACAGCTGACATCAGGCAGCGCTTATTCATTGGGTGGTGGAGTATACTTTTCTGTCCACGTGCGGTGTTATAACCATATGTCCCCTCTCCGCATGGGTTGGGCCTATCTCTCTCAGTCTGGGTGGAACCAGATAAGGGAGAGGAGTCATTGCAGTGTCTTGTGGTTGCTGTGGCGTCTTTGTTTTCTCTCTTGTGTTGAATTCAGATGTAGAAACATACTATTGAGTGTGTTCATTTATCTCCTGGAATGATGCAGTGTTTGCAGAAGGCCATGGGAGACATTGGCATCAAATCAGGGGACAAAGTGATGCTGGTGTGGAGCCTGCCATCTTCACCAGCAACACTGAAGGAGCTTGCAGAGAGTCTATGGGCCATTGTTGGCACAGAGGGCCAATTGTCACTGGAGAATATGGACAGACTTCTACTGTGTATGTCATTTTCCCTTGTGTGATTGGTAGTCTTCAATCAAATTACTGTGTTGACATGTCAGATAGGCTATACCTTGGTAAAAAGACATGATTACCAATTATGTCACTGAATATTGAATTGGTCACTAAAAGGTCTGTCCTCTCTCCTCTTCTCAGCCTCACATGTAGCATCAAGCTATGACTGGGTCCTCTCCAGTCTTATCTCTGATAGCTCGACCGTCCACAACTGGGACACGCTAACAGAGATTGCCAGAGTCATCAAGCCTGGCGGGAAACTAGTGCTGGAGGAAGCAGTTACAGGTGGTGTATGTGTGTGTGTGTGTGTGTGTGTGTGTGTGTGTGTGTGGGGGGGGGGGGCGGCGGCGTGTTGGCATGGGCAGGAACAGACTGATTACAAAAGAGTTGTAAACAAGAATGCATTTAATAACTTGGGGAAACAATGTATTGTGTGCCCTGGTCATTGTACATCTTCTACATGGTAGGCATGATGTTAGAAGTCCGATTCAAGAAACATCTGTCCTCTTTCTGTAGGAACCGAGGACCAGATTGTGAGGACAGCTGAGAAGCTGATGTCAGCCCTAAAGTTGTCTGGCCTGGTGTCTGTCACAGAGGTGAGTATCCTATAGTGCCGTCCGGAGTGTTCTGTAGGAAAGAGTGGTGCCAATGAAGCCATATATTTCCTTTACATTATACCAATAGAGCATGTCATTGGTAAATCAGGAGGTTTAACAAGGAAGCTATATGAAACTACTTGAAGCTCATTGGTGCCACCCTTCTAATATAACACTCATGTGAAAAATAGCTCTGTACAGTCCATTATATGTGTCCTACACAGTCTAGATTGGGTACTCTGAGGCGTATGGCCGCAGTAAATAGCCAGCAACATTTGCAATGACATTGCTCTAGATTCAAACTCACCTGATGTGCATGTGTTCACAAAGTGTCTCAGAGTAGGAGTACTTACCAAGGATCAGGTCCCCACCTGTCCATATAACCTTATTCATTATGATCTAAAAGGGAAACCTGGCAGGGACAAGTCCCTCCAGATACAGTAGCTCATTCCTGCATCATTGTACTATCTCTTCTCATTGTCAGGTCAGTAAAGGAGCCCTGAGCCCAGAGGCAGTATCCGCTCTCAGGTCTAACACAGGCTTCCAGGGGAACACCCTGTCCAGGGTCCGCATGTGTGCCTCCAAACCCAGTTATGAGGTGGGCTCCTCCAGCCAACTCAAGCTGTCCTTTGGGAAAAAGACCCCCAAACCAGGTGGGTACTGTAGTAACCCATCTTTTACCATTTCAAATTGATTTGTCATGCTCCTCCAGTCTCTAAATATGTGTTTCTTCATGATGGTTTATCGTCACACTTCTATGTTTTCTTCAGTGGAGAAACCTACTCTTGACCCCAGCGCTGCCAAGATGTGGACCCTGTCAGCCAATGACATGGGTGATGACGATGTGGTGAGTGTGAGAGTGTGAGTGTGACACGGAAGCCACACCGACCGTGCGTATGCCAACGTGACAAGCGTGTGCGAATGCTGAACGTTTAGGTTGTCCACATCAGACACGCAGGAGAAAACGACTAAACCAACTCTGTGGGCAGGTCATGTGGTAACTTTGCACCTTTTTCCGTCCCTCCCACTATTTTTCAATAGTACATGGACGGCATGTGTGTGTGTCTTTGTGTGTATATCTACTATATCTGTGTCTATGTCTGAATTTCTTGCACTAGATGCAGACTTTCAATAAATCCCCCTCCTGTCATTTTCTCCTCAGGACCTGGTCGACTCCGATGCTCTGTTGGATGCTGATGACCTGAAGAAGCCAGACCCCGCCTCCCTCAAAGCTGTCTGTGGAGATGGAGCTGCCAAGAAGAAGAAAGCCTGCAAGAACTGGTAGGAGGGAGGATTCTCACATCATCAAGAACATGACACTAATCGGAGCTGGAGAATCATGAACAGCAGACATGACAGTTGCACCTTTTTAGTCTTTATTGAATACCCTACATGCGGTTACATGTGTGATTATTGGCCTAATGTACTGTGCTGTGTGGCTCCCTCTATATAGCTCGTGTGGTCTTGCCGACGAGCTGGAGCAGGAGAAGGAGAGCAGTGGGGTCCAGAAGGCCACCCAAGCCAAGTCCGCCTGTGGAAGTGTGAGTTTCACCAGAGGCTACTATGGTCCTAGACATCCACCATGACACTCCATTTGTGACTCTTCGGGCCCCCTGTTTGAATACT
The DNA here is from genome assembly GCF_951799395.1 of Argentina silus. Classification (NCBI taxonomy): domain Eukaryota; kingdom Metazoa; phylum Chordata; class Actinopteri; order Argentiniformes; family Argentinidae; genus Argentina; species Argentina silus. Next base: position 17,517,522 of record NC_139657.1, on the reverse strand, counting down.
CTCGAAATGGGACCTTCCTTCCTTGAATAAATCACTAATCTGATGTATGATTGGTGAAAGCAATGCAGTGGAAAGGTTTGCTTTGACCAATCCAATCATGTTAGGTCAGTGATTAAATCAGGGAAGAGAGGAAGGAAGAATAGGAATACAGGGAGAATGTAGTTTCAACGTATTCAAACAGGGCCCCAATCATCTCTTTTATTTCATGAAACCTTTTAACCCTTAGTCTTGAAATAAGTGACACACTTATTTCCCCTTTTTCAACTTTTTAGGGCCTGAATTCACAACAACGTTCTTAAGAAAGTTCTTCATAACTTTAGTCTTAAATAAGTCTACGATAATTTGTTGTTTTAATAATTTGTTGTTCTTTACTCTGTTCTTAAGTTTCTTCTTGAGAAAAAACAGGATTCTTGAAAGTGTTTCTTATTAAATGTTCTAAACTTCAAGATAACTCAACCCTTGTCTTAGATTCATAGCTACAGTAGGAGAGAATAAAGCTCATAAAGGCGAATTGATCATGTTTAATTTAATCTAACATGTATAATATCAATCTTTGTGTCTCCAGAAATGGTTTCTACATATTATATAATTAATTGGTTAGCTATGTGTCCTGCATTCAATATGCTAGCTAGCTGGCTCATCCACTGCTGTTAGCTGGTTGCTATGGTGGTCTTCTTAAGATATCAATTTAAGAACTTTTTAACTTTCTTAGGAAGATCACCATCAAGATATCCAGGCCCAGCTCTTTAATAACTTTGTGAGGCCAGTCCTTGATTGTTGACATGATCTTCTAACCATATTCCAGTGCTACCTTGGCGATGCCTTCCGATGTGCTAGCTGTCCGTATACTGGGATGCCGGCCTTTAAGCCAGGGGAGAAGATTATCCTGGCCAACACGCAGGTCCCTGATACCTAGAAACCTATGCTACGCCCACCACAATGTATTCTGATGTCACCTAATATACATTCCATCTGCCCTGAGTACCTCCCACTGCCTGAAGCTCACTGAGATGATAGGAATATAAAACATCTATTCATGCAAATGTGAGCAAAAAGAGAGCATTGAATGAAGGTCTAATGCACTGTTATTGCTGGTTGTAATATGTCAGTACAGTTGTCATATTTATAAGGTAATACAAGACAGGAAAATTAAGTATTTGAATATCACTGTAGACATTATGATAATGAATGCATTCATCCTCCCATCAGGCTTTTTGACCATGGTCTAATTAACTGAAAACTGCATCCCACAGTTAAGATTTCACAGACCCATATCAAGTACTATTTCAAGCTGTATGACATGACAGCTCACTGATTATCCACACAGAAATCTTGTGTATATTACTATATCTATATAGTGTTTTCTGCAAAAAAATAAAATTCTGTTAATCAATGCCACAGGTGTATTTTTGTGTGTGTAACAAACCCAGAGGAATGCTTTGTTGTTCATTCTTTCCAAGATATAGTTTATTCACCATTATCTCACTTTTCAATCTTACACACTCATCATTGCAGCAGCTATGAGAATTACTGTACTACACAGTCACAGCTGTTTTAGCATAGGAATATCATATAAAGGGCAACAACAATATAAACATTGATAAAATGTTTGTAACATAATACCACAGTATTTAGCATGACTGGATTCATGGAAAATGTTTGTCCTCTGTTAGGTTTACTGAGAAGCAACTGTGAAATCCATTTTGATGTCCCCGATGCTGGGTTCAAAGGTGAAACTGAAGGACACTGAGGCCCTTTCATCCCCTGAGCTCTCCAAAGGTTCTATGAAGAAGTACACTCCTTGTTTCCGATGGAGACTCCACTCACAAGCACCCTACAGTGAAGGGAGGAAAGGGGATAGAGTAGTAGGGAGAGGGCAAAGGTGAGAGGGGCAAGAGGAAGGTGAGGGGAGAGAGGGGGGGAAACCAGATGAGTGCATCCCATGACCAGACGAATGAGTGACTGACATTAAACAATGTGTGGTTAGGAAAATGACAAGATGTATTTACCTCAATAAAAGCTAGTTTGGCAACTGTATACTAAGTCAACGTGGGAATATTCAAACATTTGCTGCTGACCTGCTCAGTGACTGGTCTTGTCAGGCCCATGCTAACTGTGATGTCATCAGTCAGTTGGTATTCCATCCACAGGGCGACGCCATGACAACACCCGGTCCTGTACAGGAAGGAACACAGAAAAAACAACTGGTGGACACAAATACAACTTCTGCATTGTTATTACACTGCCTTCAAGCCTTATTAAAAATATTCATCATTCCAGTTTGGAACGTAATTGTCCTTGTGTGTCATGGATACAAAGAGAAGAGCCCTTACCTCATCAGTGGGACTGATCCCTGACTGCTGATTGGCTGTTGAGGGACACACTGTGTGAAGTCAAAGGACATGACCTGTCTGGGTTGGGTCAGGGCACGACAGGGGTACTCCCACAGAGGGTGGGGCTCCGCCTCACGAGACTCACGGAAATCCATAGATTTCTGAGAGGGGAAAGACGAAAGGGGGGGAGGGGAAAGGCGAGAACAGAATAAGTGGAGAGAATGCAACGGTTCAGGTGGTGAAGATGTGAGAATCCCATGACTAGATGAATGAGTGAATGAAAGATGAAGGGATGAGTATGAAAGGGATGAGATTCTAACCTGAACCATGTCATCCATGGGGCCAACATCAAAGCCTTTACATGTTCCACATGGTGCTCTTATCCTCCATAGGTCCTGAGAGAGATGGAGGGAAGGAGGGAGATGGAGTTAAAAACAAAACCGCACACGCCCTTCTACATGCATGTCGACACAATGACATTATTTCCACTATTTCAAGCATAAAAGATAATTAGAACTGACTCTTCCTGATTTGAAACAGGCACTCAGTTTGGAACATGCCCATCTCAGTTAGAATAATATAAGATGTCTTCTCAGTTAGAACAATAGATTTCTATGCTTGTAATACTGGAGATGTTTATAAGTAGTCAAACTGAGAGCCCCGTCCACTTCCACTATAGGGATTGTGCCTGTGGCCAAGTCCAGCAGTGGTTGCTCAAGAATGCGACTTTGACCAAAACAAGTGTCCAGGTGAGCCTACGACATTCCAAGTAAGTGGAAAATTAGGTACAATATTCAAAATCCTGAACTAACACTTTAATGTCATAATCTATTGCCATTACAGTATTTGCATGTTGTATTTATATCATGCAATTTTGTTAGGGTGTATTTTAGCATTTAGGAAGTTTTATTGTATATTGTGTATAATAACACTGTTGAGGCCCTGTGTGAACTAAGCATCTCATTGCTCTGCTCGCAGAGTATGTGACAATAAAGAACTTTGACTTTATAAACGTGGACGTCAAACAATAACCTTGTCTCTACCTGAAACTCCACAGCAACCATGTGGAGAGTGGCAGAACAAGGCAGGATGGTAGCGTTGGGTTGTAGCAGGCGGGCCAGGGCCGTCCGACAATACCAGAAGTACAGAGAGTGCCAGGGTAGTAGACTGGTACTGAAGTAGGGTTCTCCCATCAACACTGATATCTACAGGACCAGATCGTACAGGGAACAGAGGTTAGAGCAACACAGGTAAAGAGCAGAGACAAGGCAGACACAGTTCAGATTTAGCAGGTTTCTCCAACTGACTCAATGAATCCTGGCCCAGACCATAATCAGTTTATTATTTGACACAGATGTGTTAGCGCTGGACAGAAACGTAGTGTCTACTGTAGGCTGACATCACTGACAGCATCATCCCCATTGTTGTTGAGTTGTACCTGTTCTCCACCCAGGTCAGTACTAGACAGCTGGTCAGGTCTTATCCCCAGAACCTGGACTCCTCCTTTCAGGGAGTTAGCTTCCAGCACCTGCAGAAGCAGACAAATGTTAGCAGTTAGCTCCTGTGTGTTCATGGGGTTATAAGTTAAAGCTTTGTTCAGGAGTCTCCACTCACTTGTTCAATAACCTGCTTGGACATTCCGGAGCTTTCTAAACTGAACACCTGGAATGACACAGACAGACAGGAAATAGGGTCATTAAATACTATCCAAACAAAAAGGAGGGTGTGAAAAAGAACAAAAAGGAGTAGTAGAAAAAATAGAAGTATGAATGTGAGGTAAGGGTCAGGAGAATATACCTTCTTAGCCCCTAGCATGTGAGCGAAGACAGGAAGCAGACTCCCATCGCTGACTGCTAGACACACACTGTCTGCTTTCAACATCTTTAAAGCAGAAACACAGGAAATGAGTGCAAGTGTTATGGTGCTAAAACAAGGATGAATCAAGGATGATAATAAAATACAAAAACAACAAAAACATTTGGAACGTGACACATAGCTGGTGTATTCTCGATTTATGCAATATATTCAACATAAAACCACACGAACTGTATAGAATCACCTTATCTTTTACAGCACAGCTACATGCAGGCCCTGATCCCCAAACCCCCGGTCCGATAATAACTCACGCTGCGTAATGCGCTGGCGTAGCTGTCTGTGCGCTGGCGGTCGTTGTGCTCTCCGAAGCGTGGGCGTGTCCACACCAGGTGTGCCTGGCAGATGCAGCACGGTCGACACGTCTCTGCTTCGCTCACACCGCCCCTGAAGGACACCATTTGGAGCATATATGATATAAAATGCTGGGTGTCTGTATAACAATATTAGCACTTTTGAGTCAAATTTGGCAACTACCGCCAGGCTTGTTCATCCAAGTAGTGCAGAGTTGACAGGTGTATCACTTTAGTATTTACCCGGCTGTGTCTAGGCTGTACCAGAGGCTGTAGTCATCATGTGATACAGTAAGACTAAGCTCCTCCCCCTCCGTCACTCTCCTCTCAGCAGGAAGGAAGTAGACGCTCTGCATCCAGTGATCCCGCCACTGACCACAACACAACACAAAATGCATCCCTTTGATAACTCAGTCAACTGTACCAAGTCAATACACACCATAAACACAGGACAACACGATATCAGTGGCAGAGTAGTTTTAAACTTGCATGACGTTACAGAAAAAGAGTTACAGCATACAGCAAGCGTTTAAGTTAATTTAATCTCGGAGCCCAGAATCATTTACAGAGAGTTTCACATAGTGGGACTGGTTCATTCAACTGTATCATGTTGATGTTTATAAAACACCACCAGTGGAAGCTGCACTCACAGGAGCGTCCTTGGGTTGTGGGTAGGTCCAGCTGGGTGCGATGGAGCAGACGATGGTTCCACTGGGGTCCATGTCGATGTCCCACCAGGACAGGACCACCTGAGCCCGACCACTGGACTGGGCTGAGAAGCTGGAGGAGTGGGCCTGAGAGGCACTGCTCACAGGCTTACTGAAGTCCACACTGGGGAGAGAGAGAGAGAGAGAGAGAGAGAGAGAGAGAGAGAGAGAGAGAGGAGGAGGATAGAAAGGAGCATGTATTGCATCTGATTTCTAAGTGATAGAATTTTAAGAGAAGTTTCGATCATTTATAAAAGTATGCAAGATGAAGATAATACCAATTAAGAATGCAAGAATAGAGACCAATGTGAATCAACATTCATCTCACCTGAACATGGTGCAGAGAGGTCCTAGGGGTGTGAAGCTGTGTGGGGGCACCTGGCTGAGTTGGATGTCACACACGGAGTGTGCTCCAGCACACGTGGCCACCGCGGGCGGGGGCAACAGCCTGCGGCCAGGCCCATCCACCTCAATGGGCTGAAGCTGTGCCCAGCTCCACAGCTGCTCTGATTCTACCAGCTGGGCATACACTGTGGCACGGTGGGGTACAGCCTCACAGCCCTCCTATGGGGGGAGATCAAGGGGCTGCTTCATGCATTTGATCCAACAAACACATGTACAAACACATGTACACACACACATACACACACACATACACACTCAGTCACTCATTCAGTCACTCACACACTCTCACACTTACCTGAACCAGGTGCAGGTGAGCATGTTCATAGCTGGGTAAGGCTCCTTCTCCAATGAGCTCAGTGTCAAACAGCTCTGTAACCAGGACGTTGGCTCGAGTCTGCATGTCTCCATCTGCAGGGACAGACAACACATACCGTCTAACCATCTCATATCTAACCATCTCATTGGAACACACATACTGTAACACATGTAGCCTATTTCAGTCATAGGTAGGTGTGTGTGTGTGTGTGTGTGTGTTTCTCTGACCTGCCCCCACTGTCACTTCTGTAGAGTGTTTGTTAATTATTTTGATCTTGTCAGAGAAGCCATTCTTCTTCACGATACGCTGTGCAGCCTCTGCCATGGGCTTGAAAACCTATTCGGTCAAACAGACACATCACAGTAAGAGACATTACACAGTATAGTGTTCCTTTGTCCTTCTATCCTGTCATCGAAATGGACTGCAACGATGTGGCTATGGTGTGTATGTGTGTGTGGGTTTCAGCTAACCTAGCTCCAGACCTGCATGTTCTTTAGCCAACTCTTATGACGATTGCGTGAGAGAGAAGCTGGCTAAAAACACATGCAGTAGGTAGGAGGGAGTGGTCGTTGTCACCTCGACTGCATAGCAGTAGTCTGCCCCTGCAGTGACAGCCATCATGGAAAGCAGTCCCGTTCCAGTGCCGATGTCCAGAACTATGACCTTTTCACCCCGAGCCTTCACCCTGCTCACAGCAGCCCGGATGCCCTGGTAGTACTTCTCATTCTGTAGAGAGAGGGAGACGTTACACACAGACCTGGGTTCAAATAGCTGCACTTGATTGAGTTTGCCTGGAACCAAGGAATAAATGGAATCGTCCCCAAAGTGCAAACCCTGCACATCAGGCAGACTAAAGGAAACGCTCAACCCAGGTCTGGTTGCACATACATAATATGCAGGACTTGATGAACACTGTCTACACACACTCTGCTTCATACAAAAGGAGAGGAGGAAACCGACTCACCCTGTCGTGATCATGCAGCATATCAGCATAGCTGGACCTGAGGGGCACACAAGTGATCATGATTTGAGCTAACTGCAAACCGAGTCTGCATCACACTCGGGTTGCACACAAATACATAGACGAAAAAGCAGGTTTTTATTCAGCGATAGAGTGCGGCGGTGTGTTTTTCTGTTTATGTCTATATATATATATGTGTGCAACCTGAGTGTGATGCAGACTCAGGTTTAAGTTAGATTTGAGCAGGAATTGGCCGTCTCTACTGCTTTCTCAAAGCTGTACATAGTTGGATGATGAGTTTCCTAAATCAAAGTTGTATGTAGCAGGGCATTTTGATGACATGTCTAACGAAAGCTGTGTGTCAAGTTAAACACAGAGACAGCTAGATCGCAAACATTATTGAGAAGTAGAGATCTGTGAAGTATGTAGTCGTGCAGCGCTTTTCATAACCATTTAATTACATTATATTCATGAAGACTTTGTGATCATGGCTGAAGTTGACTATACTGCTAGCATTGCTACCTGGCTATCTCTTGATGATAGTCATACTCCTCGCTCTCTTCGACCCAGTCCAATGCGCCCGTAGTCGGGTTTGCTCTCCCACAAAACGTCTTCATCGCTACAGAAGTAATAACTAGATCGACCCTGATGGAGCTTTCTGTTTACAATGTATAGATTATATACAACGCGATATGCAAGTAATCCCCAGCTACCAATTCCGATTAATGCAGCATTGCCTCAACGGGGGCAGACATGTTTTTCCGAAACGTCACGCAACCGCCTGGTCACGTGACCTGGCTGTCATATTAACCCCTTGTGAGAAAGAGTCCTTCTTCATTTATTATATGCAGTGATCCACACAGTTTTGTCAAAGTTTATTATAATCACCATCTGTTATTTTGATAAAAAAATCACACCGTGATTTTCATATAGCTTTTATTTGTACACAATTCAATCAGAATGTACATACAGTGATGACAATGACACATATGTTATGATATTACAGGTTGATCATTTTGATCATTTTTTTCTCCCAATTTACAATTTGTATTCAGTTCTTCACGTGAAACAACAACATGGAACATTACATTACATTGCAGGCTGATCGTCCTATGTGGGTCCATAGTCTCTTATTGTATATCCATTTAGAAATGTAATGTTAATATCTCCATTGTACAAGGACCACCTTGTGAAGTCTGCAAGAGCCATCACAGTCATATAGTTCTATCATACAGTTTAGTAACATATAACACAAGCTGTGTGTGTGCGCGCGCGCAAGTGCATGTTTATGTGTGCATGCATGCGTGCGTGTGTGTATGTGTGCTGTTTGGGAATAGATTGTTCCAGACCAGAACCATCTCTCTATAGCTCTGGTTTGTTCTAGTCAGGCACACTTGGCAGTAGGCAGACAGAAAGGCATGCTTGAAGGGGGCACCAAGATGTCGGTGAAAATGGGCCGGTAACCGGAAGGGAGGGGCGGGGCGCTCTGCTCCAGAAGGTCCAGCACTGTCCCTCTCACATCCCTGGAGACGTCGCCCCTGACATCCAGCAGCACGGACACATGCTCCTCACTGAGGGCGGAGACAGAGAGGAGAGTACTCAGTGACACCCTGGTTGTGTCCCAATAGTCTTTCCTCTATTTCTTGCTTGATCTCTCCTCGTTTCCTTCTCAAAAAGCATTGGAGGAGAATATCTTAGGGGAGGAAGCTCAGATCTTCTCCTCCAATGCATTTTGAGGCAAGAATGCGAGGAATAGAATATAGACTATTGGGACACACACTCTAAAAAAGTATATACATCACTGAGGGAAGGTACTATGAAGAGGCAGTAATGTGTACAACATGGATTGTTTGATACAGTATGTTATGGTGTGATATGGTGGAGGTTTTTAGCACCTATGGTCAGAGACTATCCACATCATTTCTGGTGCAACTGCAATGGAATGTATTACAGTATGTATATTCAGATGGAATTGTGAACAATAAAACGCATATGAAACTGTCTGTCAGACCAGAGGTTTATGTATTATACCTTATATCAGGGTACTTGGCCACCAAGCCAGACACTTCCAGAGTCAGCATGCTGGGGTCTTTCAGGCGGATGAAGTCGGCTAGAACAGGCAGCAGGGCCATAGGATTCACCTCAGCTACTACAGATCCCTCACCCTCCTAAACACACGACACCAAGATATACTGTACAGTAGAACGATGCTGAATAGGAGGAAGAGAGTAGTGCTGGATGTCTCCTTCGACTAAGTATGGGTAAAGCACATTCTCAGATTCAGTGGCCTGGTCCCAGATCTGTATAACAAGTCGACTAAAGCACATACTGTAGACAAACAGCTGGAGGACCAGCTATATACACTTACCAACAGTCCCTGGAAGAGGTCCCTCAGGTGTTGGGCGTCCTGTGAGATGCGTTGTGCCAGCTGTCGTCTATCCTCTGCCCCCTTACAGACCAGCCTCTTCTGCATCAACGCTCTGACATATTCCACCACCGTCAGCCACTGGCACTCCTCCTGTAAACGCTACAGGAACACACAGAGCACTCAGGACACACCACACACTGGTGGACATCAGACAGAATGTGTCAGAATAGACTAGAATATCTGTTATAGAATAGAGGATGGAATAGAGAAAAGTAGAACAGAATAGAGTAGAACTGAAGAGCACAGACCAGTACAGAATAGAATCGAATCTCAAACCAGAGGAGTATTCGCATAGAATCTGGCGTGCTGCTATGATAGAAAATGATATGAGATGATATGGAGATTATGGATCCAGATTCAGAGACAAACTGGACGGAGTAGGATTAAGGGGTCTGACCTGTCGGCAGGGTGGGCGGACACAGATGTACAGCTCAATGTGTCGCTCCAGAACCCCACAGAGCTTAGGGGTGACGTCACCCTGGGCTAGCCAGGACCGAGACATCAGGCCCTGCAGGAACGGCTGGAGATCCAGGAGAAGCTGATCCATCACCAGACGACAAGCCCGCCTCACGGCCCGGTCCAGAGCAGCCAGGGGACAGGGGGGCGTCCGGGAGAACCGCCCCGCTGACCGGGATGACTGCTGATGCTGCAGACTCTCTGTAGAGGTCCTGAGGAGAGAGAGAGAGAGACAGGGGGGAGATATATCAACATCCAACATCCAGCATAAGCATGCACGGATGCGCGTGCACGCACACGCACACACACACACACACACACACACACACACACACACACACACACACACACTGTATTGTACACCATCTCACTTAAGGATGATGCAGTTGCTGATGGAGGCCAGAAGATAATGGAGGTAGAATTTGTTTTTGTTGGAGCTCTGTACCCTTCGGTGCTCCTTCCCAAACTCCACCAGAGCCTCCCGAAACCTGGAGACAGAGAGAGATGGAGGGAGAGAGTTGGGCATAGAAAATAATTGTAAGAGAGAGGGGAAACTAAGTGTGTGATCGTATACTGATCCAGAAGATACCGTAGACCTTACTGAATAGAATGATTGAGTAACCCTAAGCTAAAACATGCACATATCTGGTAGCACACAAGCACACATAGAAAACCACAACATCACCTGTTGAGAAGGTTCTCCATCTCGTAGAGCCCCATCTGTATGGTCTGGTCCCGTAGTGATACACTGATCATCAGAGCCACCCGCGCGTTCTCCTCCAGCATCTAATAGACAACGCCAACACAAACACCACGTCACCACTCAACTACAGTCATTTGTTAACATAAACCCAACACTTGCACAACATCGCCACAGCTTAGTCGCACATATGAAAAGAGCATCTGTATAGCAACTAGCAACTACAATGCAAACCTGACCCTTTGCCCTGCCACTCACAAAGTGCCCTCCTGGTTGTCCACACACCCCCCACCATGCCTTTTTTGGGGGAAAAAGCACCTCCCCTTCCGTAAGTCTGTGCATGTCCCTGAGTAGGAGTGAAGAAAGGTGTGTGTGTGTGTGTGTGTGTGTGTGTGTGTGTGTGTGTGTGTGTGTACCTGTGTGATGATGGTTGGCAGACTGGTGTGGTAGAACCCCTCATGATCAGTGTCTGGTTCCTCATCTCTTTGCCAGTCTGTCAGTTCCACCTCCAGGGCCTTGTGCATCCACTCAGACACACTCTTCTGCGACACAAATACACACCCCACTCAGACACACTCTTCCAGGACACAAATACACACCCCACTCAGACACAATCTTCTACGACACGAATACACACCCCACTCAGACACACTCTTCTAAGACACAAATACACACTGCACTCTGACACACTATTCTACGACACAAATACACACCCCACTCAGACACACTCTTCTACGACATAAATACACACTGCACTCTGACACACAAATACACAGTGAACTCAGACACACTCTTTTATGATACTGTAGATACATTTCGTTCACACTCTTCAAGTACACAGTCCACCCAGACAGACGGACAGACAATCCTGTACACAGATAGACAGACCAACAGGGCTATCCCAGAGGCAGACAGACAGAGAGACCGACTTATACAGATGCATAAAGACACACGTACATAAAGAGCTCTCACCCGCACACTGTGTACATATTTGTTCTGCAGCTGTTCCAGCCCCTCCTGAGAGATCAGGGGGCCCAGCTCTTCTGACTCGATCTCTGCTACCAGGTCTTCATGCCCCATCATCTCTGGACTGCACACACACGCACACGCACACGCACACGCACACGCACACGCACACACACACACACAGGCAATTTGAGTTATCATGGAAAGCCTTCACTACTTTGATATGGTGGCAGAATGTATACAATCTATACACATCATTCTCTCACCTGTTGTAGATGTGAAGGACCCAATTAAGGACAGCGAAGATCTCTCCGCTCTCTAGCTCCCAGGTGCTGATTTGTCCCAGGTGTGTCTGTAGGCAGCGATGGCAGGAGCGCAGGTAGGCCCTGGTCAGGTGGTAGTGGGGCGGGACGCAGTGCTCCAGCAGGTGACGCACCGTGGCCAGATCCCCCATGAGGCCGTGTTGCAGGGCGGACAGGTGACCTGCGAGGCCCGGACCACGCGTGTGCAGGTAGGAGACGCTACGGAACCGTGCAGACACCGCCTCCTCCAACACCTGAGATCAGAGTATAACATCGCTGTAAAACACCTGAGAAATACCACTGCCTGTCAAAACAGGACATAAAGGAATAATACATCTGTGCTAATACAGTTGGTGAATGTTGTTTATTGTTTCTGGAACTTTATTGATTGAAATCGTTGTATTGCATCATGATGTTCTGCATGTACTCTAAGTATATACTGTATCGGTTTGTATTATTCTTCGCATTTGCTTAGCAATGTGTAGATATTTTCATGACTTTGAGTCAATTCATGTGCTCTGTTTAACCCAGGTATCCCTCTTTTTCGACAAAGTGACATACTGTGAAGAACCGTTCCCTCCAGCAGCGAGGCCTCCCAGGGGGCAGAGGTCGACTATGACCCACCCCATCTCCTCTCTCCTCCAACAGGGCCTGGTCCAGGGCCTCCTCCCGCTCCACTATTCTCACTGCAGACACAAACGGTGTGGGGTTCTGTCGGGCCAAAGCCAATCCACTGCCCACCACCGCCCACAGTTCCTTGCCCAGAGCCTCCACCAGCCGCCCCACGCCTGAGAAGTAAGCCCTGACTAGCTCCTCGTCCTGGGGGCTAAGGGACGGGGCTGCCCCTGCTGCCCCGGAGGATGTCCCGGCTGTGGTCCCTGCTCCACGGAGCTGCCACAAGACGTCATCCTGCCAGCGCTCCAGCTCCATGAGACGAGCATGAGCCTCCAGGAGCCGACGGGACTCTACCAGACGCTCCGTCTCTGACACCATACTACGGACTGTGGAAGGGGGGGTGGGAGTGGGAGTGGGGGGGGTGGGAGTGAAGGGGGTTGAGCAGAGAGGTGAGGGGAAGGTCAGAGGGAGAAAGATGGAGAGAGGGTAGGAGGGGAAAGATGGAAGAGGGAGAGGGGGAATAGAGGGAGACAGGGAACAAGGGAGAGAGGAGAGGAGGTAGTGAAACTAAATATAAGCTGCAAGGTTCATCAGATTTTCCCAGGAGAAAATGATATGGTTTGATGTGTCATACAACGTTATTATCAAACAAACTCACCAGAGTAGAGACGTGGCAGGTTGCTAACGGCAGCCAGGAGTTGACAGTGATTGATTGACAGCTCTCTTAGTTTCTCCAGAGCTTTGACCCCCTCTGCATTTATGCTGGACTCCACCCCTGCTTTCTGCAGGGCATGAGACACCTCCTTAAGCTCCGCCCGTGCCTCGCGAAGCTGCTCCAGACCCCAGCCCACCCCCTCCAGGTAGGACTGGACCACAGACTGGAGAGAAAACATGCATGGGAACACACATTATAGCTAGTCAAATAAAGTATATAGTCTCTTTATTATAGCTAGTCTATAGCTAATATATTGTCTTCCTACAGCCACTGTGTCTCACAACACATCTAGGTTTATGAGTTTGATATGTGAGACTAGATATCATGTTGATATTGATACAGATCAGTAATATAAAAGTTATACCATTAAGTCTGTATATAATAGGTGGAATGAGGGATGAGACTAGTGAGCAGGGATGTGTGTGTGTGTGTGTGTGTGTGTGTGTGTGTGTGTGTGTGTGTGTGTGTGTGTGTGTGAGTACTTCCATGATACCTTGAGTCTGGAGTGGATCGAACAGGTCCTCTGGCTCTCTCTTTTCCTGTACTGTCCCAGTCTCTCCAAGTACTCAGGGCGACAGAAGACCCCCGATGCCCACTTTAGGGCAGCGCCCCGTGCCAGGCACTCTGCCCGCTCCACCTCTGGCCACACCTCAACTGGGAGAGCAGCATCTGTCAATCAAATGTAAACAATATCAATTTACCAGAAGTCACTCGATCAAACAATTAACAATTTGAAGTGGATCCACACTTTTATCTGTCTTTATGATATCACTAAGAATATCATATTGATATAAGAATATCACTGTGTGTTTGTGTCTCACAATGTCTTGTGAGTTTACGTGAGTGTGTCGTCATGAGTCAGCGTCGTGCAGAACTGTGTGTGTGTGTGTCAATTAGACAAAGAGCACCGTCTCTGTCTGAGTAGTGGTCATGGGACACTGAGATATTGCTCATGGGCATTAACTGTGAGAGCTAAATGTGACATCAGTAATTCTGCGCAACAATAAACCGATAGAGCTCTACCATGCAGAATGAACCTGATGAATTCGTAAACAGCATCATCATGGTCAGAAGAACACAGCCACAGCAGAAACGCTTTCTCAGAAACAGTTAGGCATTACCACTGTCTTTCACACAGACTATATTCCACTTGTAGAGGCAAATACAGTAGGCTATATTCAAACACACTTACACTTACATTGTACGCTGTATTAAATACCACTCCATAACAGTCATGTATTCTCTCTGCTCTTGTGAGAGTTTGTCAGATGTGGGTGTTGGTCAGTGTTAGCTGGTGTACTGTTGGTGCTGGTTGTTAGTGAGCAGAATGTAGACTGTCTGTACTGTACCTTCAGGTTTGTCACCACCATTCTGGTCTCCGTCTGACATTTAAGTTCAGTTTCAGCCGTCCGTCTGGCTGTCCGCCACCGAGAGTGCCCTACCCCGAGGGCCAGAACACCACTGAGACAGAGGGATGAATACAGACAGAGAGAGAGAGAAAGGGAAAGAGAGGAGGAGAGAAGGCACATATCCATTCTACTGACGGCCTTCCTCTCTCACACTCCCAGACACATCCTCTAGGCAGAGGCCGGCAGGAAGGGAGGGAGAGAGAGGGGGAGGGCAGAAGCATAGGGAGAGAGGGGGGGGCACGGATGAAGAGGGCAAGAGGGAGGGAGAATGGGGTAGGGAGGGGGAAGGCGAGAGGGAGGCGGGTGAGGGGGCAGGGAGGGAGGGGGGCAAGAGGGAGGGAAGTAGAGGGAGGGAACTCTTGCCGTTGCCAAAGAAAGAATTCAGATGAAGGGGGGAGAAGGGGCAGAGCGGGTGTGTTGTTGTTGTGGCCTTATGTCCAACAGTGCCTCTCTGTGTCTGAAGATGTGCTTTCCCTCTATTTACCTTTCCTCTATTTTACACATACTGCATATGCTGTGTATGCTTTTTAATCAGAAAAAACACTACAACTACTACTAACAAAGAATAACCACAGTCAGTTCATTACTATTGTAAACCTCAGTCAGTTCAGTACTATTGTGAACATTTAGCTGTGCCTTGAACTTTGTGCCATTGATGTTCTTCTCTGATCCTCTGCAGCTGTTGAATTCCAAGACAAACTGGGGAGGGAGATTTCACAACTGCTACAATACCTCTGAGGGAGGTTGTTTGTTTGTGTACCAGTCAAGGCCTCTAACCTCTCCTCACCACTGGTGTTTACATCTCCCTGTTTCCCGGACCTCTTCAAAACACTTGCAACTATGCCAATTGGTCCAGAGGCGGGGGGCCAACAATAACACACTCTCCGGGGTATCACTACACTACTAAAGCCTTTGTATTAGTTATGAGATTCCTCCTTATATAACTATCTATTATTTGAATTGAAGATGTGCCAGTTTGGAAATCTGTGTAGTGATTCGGCCTCCATATATCAGTGAGACGTGCAACTGGAGTTCAACTGGGGGGTATTCAGTGAGGGGAAACGTTCAGAACATTGCAGATAGAAATGTGATTTATACCTTAAACTGTTTAGAACTGACATGACTACCTCGGTAGTCTCTCGATTTTTTGGTTCCGAGGTTACTCCCTTGTCCACATGACAAACTGTCATACCTTTTACAGAACTGTGTAATGGTGTGTTTTTAGAGAGTCGGACTCTCTAGAAACACGCCATTTCATGTGTCTGTGTGAGAAAGAGGGAATAGGAATTCCATGTAAGGGATTGGGGAGAGAGGATGTTATATTGACTTATCTCAGGGTGGGACTGCACTGTCAAGGCCACTGACCCATTGTTCTGACTGTATCAGACTGACAACAAGGATCACAGGAGTCAGTGGATCACCATCATTACTTCCCCTATAGGCTAGATAGCATTGGCCTTGTAGTCAACACACCACTGACAACCAAGCCCAGGGCCCTGTTTGAATACTGCTAAAATGCATCCTTCCTTCCTTTGTAATGACTGATTTAACATGACTTTATTGTATAGGATTGGTGGAACAGCCCATGCTTATACCAATCCTATGCTTTTAAATTGTTGTAGGAGAGTGGACAAGTGTACACTTCAGGGAAAAGGATGAATAATTGGGAGGCAGGAAAAAATGTGTCTCTGTGAGGTGTTGGAGTGTACAGCTGTAGAGGGCTAAGACCACTCCCCCACTGTCATCACCTTGAGCTGTACTAATGGCCACACCTCAACCCAGAGGGGCTTCAGGGAACAGGAAGTCTATTTCTGTAGCAGTAACCAAACACAGGGAGGACTTCCTGTCTGACATTCCTGACCTGGGCCGAGTTCCTGCTCCACTTAAACCCATTCACTTCATCCTTCGTTCATATTTACATTGTCAATGGCTCGCTCTTTCATATGCTAATTTAACTAGCTCTGTATGGAAAAAGATCATTCACTGCATTAAGTAATCTTTCAGACCATGGAGACTATTTGAGCCTGTAGAGCTTTGAACTCTCTTAGAATCCAACTATTCAGTTGAGTGAAATAAGTATTTCCTCTATAATCAATTTACTGTATTGGGCCATATTTTCGCAAAACATCTCACTATTCTGCCACAAAAGTACCCCATTATATCTTCCCCAGAAACTTTGGCTAAAGCCTTTATATCAGCAAATAAAAAACACTCTGAACACCTACAAACACTCACATGTATGACCCAGCTGTAAACCGCAAAAGCAAAAGAACATCCAGGGCTACTCATCAGGAGAGCGTGATTCCAAATCCCCTCTGCTGTATGAGTATGCTGCACAGGGGCTGGAGAGAGTCTAATCAGACACACTAGATGCTGTTGGAGCCACTTTTATTGCCCTGTCTAGTACCTTCAATCAAGTGCATGTAACAATGCTGACAACATATAGGAACATCATTCATGTACCAAGAGAATGTAAGGAAGTAGAAAATGGACAGTAAATACATGTAAAAGACAAGGCAGAAATAAACAGATTGACTACAGACAGACAACAGTGTATTCATTCATCTCCCTCTAGAATCCTTCATCAGGCACAGATCAAACGTGTCACCAAACATCTACTCCTACTCTGTACTGCAGGGGGTATAGCAGCAATAGTTAAGCACTGAAACATTAGCTACGGTGTGCTTTGTAGTGCCTGGCTTAGTAAAAAATCATAACTAACTCCTGGACTAATTAGCTAGCTTAGTAGTATTAGGACTATTCTGATATAGCATTGATATTCATAAGTAGTGCATCTATATAAACGTTGATACTTATTAGTAGTGTATCCATAAACTCATTGCATACACCTGTATACTGTATATAAACCCTCTAAAAATAAAGCCAAAATAAGGTGGAGCTCTACTTCAAAAAGCTCTGTAAAGTGACAAATCAAACCATGGCAATTGATCACAATACATAAAAGAAAACAATCTCCCAATAGTAATCATCAAAGCCATATATTACAAATGGTATATTTATGGCTGTGGTAATCCATTTTAAATCAAAAGTTCTATATATTGCACAGCAGCTTTCTTGAACTGAGTTACAGGATGCTCTCCCTTATGTTGCCACTGCTTCCTTGTGTGGCGGGGATCAGAGGTCGGCGGTTCCAGGTATGGAAGTCCAACAGAACCTGGTTCAGCTTCTCCATCCATTCAGCACTGTCCTGCCGCGTGTCTGCTGAGAACCAGCACCTGATGGGCAGAGAGGACATGTTCTTTTAAATAGTTTTAACTAAACTTGTGCCCTTACTTACACAGTGCCCTGTGTAAGTAATGGGACAGTGAAACATGTTTTCTTCTTTTGGTTCTACACTCCAAAAGTTTATGTTAAATTAAACAATTACTATGAGGTGAAAGTTGAGATTCTCAGCTTTTATTTGATGGTATTTGTGTACATATTGGTTTCACCATTCAGAACTATTTTTACGGTACACCACATTACTGCCAGGCAAGTTACATAAGTAAAGGGATTACTTTACAGTCCAAGCCATGATACAAACAAAACCATGAAAGATGTGCATCTTACTTGGCCTGAGGGCTCTGATCATCCTCCTGCAGGGTCTGGATGCTGCTGACTAGTTCAAACGTGAACGGGCGAGCACAGGAGTCCCTCTTGACTGGCTTCACATTCCGACTGTGCGAGCTAGACAGAGAGATGCTGCCTTCTGCTGCCTGGGAAACGAGAAGACGGACAGAACAGGAGAGAATTCAAAGGTCAACGATGTTGACATGTATCAATATCAATTCTTTGTATTTTGTAAAGCCATTTTGTTGAGCTGACAAAAGAGCTCAGCCTCTCCCCCTCCCTGTCCAAAGGCAGCTCTGTGGAGGTCATGCCCACCTTGGTGCCCCTTTCGTTGGGGTGGTTCCAGTAGGACAGATAGCTCCCCTCCAGGACGAAGAAACAGCGGTGCCATGCCCCAAAGCCGTTCACCACCTCGAACATGGTCTGGAAATCAGAAGTTGTAAATTGTATTCTAGGTTCTACAGGTGAGATGCTTTTAGAGACAGTTTGACCCAACAGTAATCTAACTCACCAGAAAGCCTTGGTGTGAGACATTGGAGTGACTCTCACTGTCTAGATGCAGGTAGATGTTCCCTTCTAGAGGAGACAGGAAGGGCACCTGGAGACAGAGGAGAAACATGACCATGGACACCTGGATGGGGCTTACATAGGAGGAAATGAACAAACATGCAGAAGAACACACTCACATGCTGGAAAACTTAACACACGGCGACACGTTGACTTTGTTGACTTCTTTCAGTTTAAGTTCTAGATAATACACGTTCCTAGAAACATGCAAGTCCTCCCCATGTGATGGAGAAGCAAAGAGAATAGAGGAAGAGGGTGAACAGTGAGAGTAGTGAAAGAGTGAAACCTTTTCCTGAAACTCATCCCCCAGGAGTCTCCTGATTTTGCCTTCAAATTTCATCTGGGTGGAGAGACACAGAACAGGAAGTGACAGACCAGTTACATCATCACGGACCACACCCATGTGGAACAACTCAGTGTAAAACAAAGACGTCATGATGCCCATGGCACTCGCTATGTTTTATTCCCAGTTGCAATATTTAATGTGGGAAAATCTTAACAATAAATTAAATAGATTCAAAAAATGGTCGTGCTCATTCTCAGGTGACAGTAAGTGAAATGCAAAGCCAGTGTTCATGTGGTTCAAGAGAGGTAAAAGAGGAGGCAAGGTAAACCATGGGATGGAGTCATGGTACCAACACACAGTAGGTACAGTGTGTGGAAAACACAGTCATTACAGAGTGATGCATAACAGGTGTGCGAGACATCCATGTGAGAACTAGTCCAGATGTTGTAGTCTGGGAACTGCATTCATCCTCACCTGACATACTTCCACTCCTGGAGCTGCATCCAGCCAGGTGCATGGTCTTAAAACAACTACCTAACTCACAACGCCACACACGTTATGATCAATTATGATCTATTGGAAAAGAGCCTACCTTGTCCAGGGGGAACTTGCTCTGGCCCAAGGAGGCCAGGGTGATCTTGTGAGAGCCAACCAGAGAGAAGTTACTGGAACGACGGGTGCCCAGGGCAGGCAGGGCAGCTGGGGGGGGGAATCATGATTGTAGATATTCAATAAGAAACTGTCAATACTTAGGATCAACGTCAACTTGAAAGAGCTGAACAGGAACAGGAATATGATCATGTGACCTAACCAGGAAAAACTACAGCCCAGAAACTTAAAAAAACATGTGACAAAAAGGTAGAACACTACTTACAAGTCACAGAGTGGTTGGATCTCTGTTGAATAGAAAGTGACAGAATTTTCAGAAGAGGATCGAGTAAAATAAAGAAGCAGGGTACATAATGCATCTCATCAGCAATGTGTCTAGTAGTACACAGTGAATGGAACATTTCAGGTACAACGTGACGGCAGAACACTTACAGTGATGGTGTTGAGAAGCTTCTTTGGGGTGACCTAAAAGAAGAACAATATGACCACAATGATCCAATTTGAGAGATGTCAGGTGGAATCCTAAATCGAGGTCCTTGCTTTCATGTCAACAGGAAATTTGCACGATGACTCGATTTAAGATTCCACCCTTTGAGAATATCACCAAGATGCATAATTCAATTGTCTGGCTCATCCGTTGAAGGTTGTATAATATGTCTCAATCAGAGGAGAAGAGATGAAGTCTTGTTTACCCGTGACCTCGTGGAGCGGCGGTCCACATGGCTAGGGTTCCCTGAGGTGTGGGACTGTGTAAAAAAACAAAACAAAACAAAAAAACATGTTGTAAACACAGAAAATAAGTATTCATAAATATCATGGTAAATAAATAAATGTCCATCTCACCAGGCTGTAGACCTCCACATCAATCTCAAAATTGGAGCGAATGTCCTGCCTGAAACATTAACACATAAGGACCAGAGTTAGAGTCGAGGACAAGAGACGACTAGTGGCAATTTCACAGAGCACACGACGTGACCCTCTACCGTCCTCCTCGTAACTACATGTCTTCATTCTCTGGGACTTACAGGGTGATGGAGGTGGGAAAGGAGATGGTGTCACCATTCTGAGCATCAGCAGCTGTGGCCAATGGGGTCGCAACAATGTTGCAGGGTCCGTAGCGAATCAGGACAAAGAAGTAGTGGCTGGGTCGACCTTGGGGAAGAAATAGTTAAGTCTGGGGAGTTGTTCATCAGCATGTGATTGATTGAAATGGGTCTTGACCATTAATGAATGACATACCCTACTGTTATATGCATTTAAACATGCTTCATATCTGCTGCAGCAAAGTTGGGTCAAATGCTGATAGCAAAATGAACCACATTAAATCACACAATAAAGAGAGGAATCATTCGTATGTGACAGTACCTGAGCGTGTACGAGCGGAGCACACAAACTCCACCTTCAGGGGGAGCTGGACACTGCTGATGCCGACTGTGCCCCTGCAGGGCTGCTGGGAGTTGGAGTCCCCTTCGCCACCCTCAGGCTCCCCAGAGCCCCTCTCCCTCAGCCTTGCCACCTCCGCCAGCAGTGCCGCCCGCTTCTCACCTGAACCAGCCCACACAGAGAGACAGAGAGAGAGAGAGAAGAGGTGATAATCCTATCCAGCCTGTCACCATATTATCACCATATCAAAAGGCAAGGTGAAACGATGGCAATACTGGGTAAAGCACTAAGGGGGGGGGAGGGGGGGGGATTGCTTTAGGATTCAGGGACTGAGATGAGAGAGAGAGGTCAAAGGGCAGTGGCGTACAGGAGACCAGCAGTAGTTTCTCAGCCTCTGCCTCCTCCAGAGAGCCTCTGCCGTGCACCTCGTCTGTACAGCAGCTCAGGGCCTGCAGGGTCTGAGTGATCACACTCTGCAGCTTGGCAGCCTCCTCGTTCAGCATCTGGACACGCAATTCAGAGGAAGAGCAAGTTGCACATCATCTGTATGGTGTCAATATTATATATATATATATATATATATAGGATAGACACAGACAGACACACAGTTCGACAGTTATAATACTGCTACAACTCACTATGATCCTTTCCTTGGTGTTGACAGAGGGCTGGGGGCAGGACTTCTCCGGGGCCCGCCTCTGCACCCCTGGACTCACACTCTGAATGGCTGGCAGGGTGCCCTGTCTCTGCGTAGTACTCTGAGTACGGTAGGCATCAATGCTGCCAATCAAACACACAAACAGATTCCCATTAACAATCACAGGCACAAATGGTACATTGGGATCGCTTTTTTGGGCCAATACCGTTGCTCGTTGACAGTGATTGCCTCATACACACTGAAGAAGGGCTCATACCCAAAGCAATAAATAATTCATTTAGGTTTATTCACCGGAGTGCTGTCCTATTTTTGTTCTTTTGATTATATACAAGGATTTAATTGTTAATGACGTTAGTTGACTACTCTGTGTCAGTTCTGCTTCATGTTCTGCAGGGGGCACACTGATACCATAATAACCTGTAAAGAGGGGCAGACCGATACCGCACTGACCTGTAGAGAGAAGCAGGCTGATACCGTACTGACCTGTAGAGAGAAGCAGGCTGATACCGTACTGACCTGTAGAGAGAAGCAGGCTGATACCGTACTGACCTGTAGAGAGAAGCAGGCTGATACCGTACTGACCTGTAGAGAGGGGCAGTATCTGCGGGTGGGGTTGCCAGCAGTTTAGGGGTCAGCAGTAAGGATGAAGTGTTGGCTAGCTGACTGGCTGCTAATCTCTCTCTCTGTGGGAATATCAAAAACTGACATGTGAATGTGTAAGGGATGCAGCAACAAACAGTGGTTACGTGAGTGAGCTCCTATCAATTTGATTAAGTGAGCAAAGTGTACATGCACAAGTTTCATCAATCCAACAAAGTGGCAGTTTCATAAATCTAACTAATATACATTCCAAATGTTTTATCGTTCAAACTCATTCTGGTCTTACAACTAGCAAGGCACCAGGTTCATCCATCGATATCCTTCTGGTTCAGCATTAAGCAACCACAATGACTGGCGACCCCTGTCTGCAGAGCTGAGTCTTACCATGGGAGTGACCACAGCCTCCACAGACTTGCTGAGAGGAGAGAGGATACAGCTAGGATAACTCAGCAGCTCATCTCCACTGGTGTCCACCTCTTTGGTCTCCTCCACAAATTCTTCCTCCTCCTTAGTTTTCTCCTTGTCCGATTCAGGCTCCATTTTCTCTGTCATCCCTGTGCTTGTGGCTATGCCACTGTCATGATCCTGGGTTTCTTCTTCCTCCTCCTCCTCCTCCTCCTCCTCTTCTTCTTCTTCCTCCTCCTCCTCCTCCTCACTTCCCGCCCCAGCAGCCATCAGAACCTCCTCAAACATCTGGTCAATCATCTCAGCTGTGTTGGTCTCATCGTGTGAACTCAGTTCCTCTGTGTGGAGGACACACCATAAAAGTGTTCAAAGTTACATTCAGATGCAAACTAGGGCCCTGAGATTTCTGCAACTTGGTTTCTCAACCTATAACAAGTCAATCGCTGTGATCAACTAAAAGTTGTCAAATGTATAATCGAAGTGCCATTATTTGCCTGTTGACATTTGCAGAAAGTGGCAAGAGGTGACAAAGTACAAACTGGTGTGACCCAAGGCATTAGGATATGACCACCAGTGTATTTGAAATGTGTGCAACCCAACATAGTCTCACCTGCCTACCTTGTGTCTCAACATATGACAGACTTGCCTACCTTGTGCTCAGGTGTGTGTTATCCAACAAGTCTCACCGGCCTAGCTTATGCATTGCCCATGTAAACAGTATGTGCGTAACCCAGCATTCTAGTGCCTCACGTGCCCAGCTACCTACAGGATAATGAGTCCTGGTGTGTGCTACCTTGTGCCCACAGGCTAGACAGCAACGTAAAACCTCACCTGACATACTTCCACTCCTGGAGTAAGCTGAGGAGTCCAGCTCAGACACAGCAGAGTCATTGATCATCTCAGGCTCCAGGATGAACGTGACTTTCTTTAACGTGACTCCTCTGGCCTTTGACTGCTGCTCTCCTGTCTGTTCCTCATCTGTATGGGCCTCCATGTCAACCTGGTCTCTCTCTGCCTCATATATGTGTAGCTCCATACCTCCATGTTCTTTCTCTGACTGGGCCTCTAGATCTCCCTCCTCTCTCTCTGCCTCATCGTCCATGTCTCCCTGTTCTCTTTGTGCTTCACCATCTACATGTAGCTCCGTAACACCTAGTTCTTTCTCTGAGTCATCATCTGTATCAGCCTCCACATCAACTCGTTCCATTTCTGCCTCTGTGTCTCTCTGTTCTCTTTCTGAGGGAGATGATGAGCTCTCTGTCTCCCTCTGGTTTTGACCTGAATGAGCATCACCTGAGGAAGACTCATCCTCACCCTGGACCTCCTGAGTTAAATAAGACTCCTCACCTAAAGAAGACCCGGTCTCTGCCTGTTCGTCACCTTGCTCTTCAACTGAAGAGGTTCTCTCTTCCTGTGTTTCCTCAAGACAGGACCGCTCTTCCTGCTCCACATCTAAACTAGCATTTCCCTCCCTCTCTACTTCAACTTTCAGGGACTCCACCTCCTCCTCACCTACAGAAGCCCCCTCCTCCTCCTCCCTTTGAGGACAGTCCACTACCACCTGCTCCTCACAGGAGACTGATTCTGACTCCATCTCTTCCTGCTGGCCACCTGGCTGGCCTGGAGACTCCTCCACTACAGGACTACCTGCCTCCTGCTGTTGATCTGATACAGGCTTTTCCTGACAGCTCTTCATGTAACAGCACTCCTCCTCCTCCTCCTCCAACTCCTCCGTCTGCTGCTGCTGTTTGGTCATGGCTGTCTCCTTCACCTCTTGAGGTGGGACAGCCATGTAAACTGAGGTCTCTGCCTCTTCACCTGTTGGATAGTCACACTCTCACACCTCTGTTCTACACTGACAGACCTTCACACAAAACTCTCCCTCCTCCAATTATTGACTATAATGTACTGTATCTATACAAACACCCAAATGTGAATACACAAATATCAGTATTTCGGTTTAAATATAGGCGTGTAAATGTATTGTAAATGTTGCAGTGCAACTGCATGTCTGTCTACGAGAATATCTGTATGACACAGAAATAAACAATTTCCTAACCACATACAATAAAGTCATCATCATGTTGGAGTTTCTCTGACAGCATACAGCAAAAATAACTTAGCTTCTGACTGCTCCTCTTAGAGCTCACCAATAGAGATAGAACATATAGCCAACTAGTTATAGATATGTAGATACTAGATAGATAGCACTGTATCCCAACTATGGTCTCACCTGTGTCCGTGACCTGAGGCTCTTCACCAGGCTCCATAGCAGTGGCAGTGAGGTCGTTGTTGTTCTTCACTGAATTAGCTCCATCATCAGCAGACGCATTACTACCAGCATCAGAGTCTGCCTATTGGACAACCAAAACAGTTAGCCCGGGTCCCCAAAACCATTGTTGTTGTAGTTGAATAAAATGTGTCACTAATTGATTAGTTGAAAAGAAAGGCTGGACGACCCACATCAGCCCCCTGTGGAAGATACCCATAGATAATAGACACCTCAGTCTCTCCTCACACCCAGTGCATCCATAGATAAATGTGACATAGAAACATCTCTAGTCTCTCACACCCAGTGCACTGATACACACAGATACACCCATGTCTCTCCTCAGACCCAGTGCACTGATCGAGTCCATAGGTAAACTAACTCACATCCCAGGGACGTAGCGGAGGCCACTGCAGTCTCGAGTTACGCCTTGTCATATAGGGGGAGGATGCGGAGAAGGGTGGGGGGGTCGCCCTCTGGTGAAATCAGAGAGGCTGAGCTATGGTAGCTGATCACCAAACAACAAAAAGGCTAGGCTACCATACTTCCCAATCTGTTGTTCCCAGAGTACGGTACTCACCCAGCTGTCGCACATTTTCATTCTAGCCCTGCACTAACACACATGATTAAACTAATCACAAAGTTGATGATTAGTTAGTTAAATGGCTGGTCTATTCAGATGCTTGTGCTGGCTTTTGAAACATTGTTCTAACAAGATACAGCTGGAATCTATGCCACGGTATTTGAGCTTAACAAGATCACAAACAATAATTCCTGGTTGTGTTCCATTATCCACACTTGCGTACCACATAAAATTAAGTATTGGTAATGCATTCTAAGTGGTACGCTATTGTGGACATTAGAACACAACCATGTCATTCTCAATTCAAACTGCAGGTAACACTAAACTTACCTCAGCCAGTGACGGGTCAGACCAGCTTCTCTTCAGCCAGACATTGTCACTGATTGGCTGAACCCGTAAAAGGCGTAGCTCCTCCTCCCTCTCCTGATTGGTCAGACAAAATTCAAGCTGTTGAGATAGAAACTTCAGAGGAATCTTAAGAATTGAGTGACATCGTCTGAGTACGCATTGCATACCCCTCCCAGGTAAAGAGTCGGTGAGAAATGTTGGAAATCTCACTTCACTACCAAAAGCGTACCTTTACAGTGAAGGGAGTCGGGACACCCACCTGACGTATGCGGGAGGCCTGCTTGGAGCTTGGCGTCACGTTGCCCTGCAGTTTCTGCTGAATGTTGGTTACAAAGTTGGACAGGGTGGCTCGTGGGCAGGGGTTGGCTGGGCCAGGGCTGGCCTGGGGAGTGGTGGGGGCTTTGAACCGCTCCACCCTTGAGCTGAACTCTGCTTCACCTGAGAAAAACAGCTCAGATCAGATCAACCACCTCCTCACAGCTTACATGTGTCCTATTCATTGTGCATCTTTGTTGGAATATAAGAGAACAATCTTCACAATAACACATAAGTACATGTATTTGACTGTGACCATCATGAAGCATGCATGTGAATCATCAACTATCATCTGAATGTTATAATAGAGACAGACACAAACCAACTACGAATTTGCCATCAATAAATGTTTATTATCAGCTTCTGAAAACATGACTTGTGAATCTACAACTATTGCCTGAATGTCATGATGAAGAATGTCGCACACATGCACACCTCTTCATTTGCTATCAAAACATATCTATTCTCAGCTTGTGTCATCTCTGTATGACTCACCAATGAGATGATTCTCGTCCTGGATAATGATAGATGGTCCCTCAGAACCAGGATCAGACAGACATCTCTGGGCCAACATGGGCCCTCCTGTAATCAACACAACCAGAAAGTTCAGATAGATAGAAATGTGTTAGAAATGTACAACTTTTTATTTATTTGTTTCCTTTTTATATGTGTATGTCTCACAGGGATAACAATCACATATTTTACAAAAGGTAGAAGAATTATTGTCTGGGTAAAGAAAGCATTCTGTGTTTCAAATTCAACAGTTATGCCTGTCTGTCATGGAGAATAGGGAGTCGTCATCTCTAGCTGAGACGTTTCACCTGACTGAACACACCCCAGATCCAATTGTTGCATAACATTGTAGGACTATTTTATCTAGGTTCTGGATTGGCCCATATTACAGGAGTGACACTTTTTCTTACCCTCCCGCCTCTGGGTGAGCTGCTGTACTCTGGAGCGGACCGAGGTGATGGCAGGGGTGTCAGGCTTAATCTCTAGTTCATTGAAGGGTCTGGATGAAGTGGAGGGCTTAGGGCTTTGGTTCTCCTGACCCAGCAGCTCCACACGACGCCGCTTCTGTCCATCTTTAACCCCTGTTACAACTACAGACAAAGAGGACACACACACAACATAACATAAGACCAAATTCAGATCTCAAAGCCTAAATATAACACCAATAAATACTTCCACAGCTTTTCAGGTGCGCTGCCCTTATGCACAAGCATGCATTGCTCACACACATATCCTCTGAATATTCTCTCTCTCACTCGGCTGGTGACATTAACATACACTCACCAGAAGTTGAGGGGACATTGTCCTCTGTGTCAGACAGGGGTTCCCTTTGTCTCTTGAAAGCAGTTGAGTTCCCGTTACGATCATTCCCATCCATCCTGGGATCATTTGCTAGCTAACAGTTTCTGTAAACAAATAAATGACAAGTTATGGCTTGTCAAAAGCTGCAAAAGAAAATAAATGAAAAATGAGCGCCACCACCCATAACTTCACCTATGCACGAACAAGTTTTTCCAGCACACAGTTTTGATACCTGCTGTAGTGTTGCATGTTGGTCCACTGTATTTCAAACAACATGTACTCACCACTGCGTTGGTTGCTTAGGATTCAAAGCTACTCTCAAACAGCCTAATTCATACTCTTAAAGTATGTTTTCTCCAAGATATTGATTTATATATTGCATGACAAGACACAAGTTCGGTTTACTGCCACACAACCTAGGTTGGTGGAATTTGTTTTCATTACAGCATGGAGGGAGAACTCTACATTCACTGACATACACTGCAATGATACATACAACTGTAGATTGCACTCGGTCTGTTAACACGGTCCTCTAGATTGACAAATTGCTTACTAGCCAGCCAGCACTGACAACAGAGCTAGCCTGTCACAATCACAGACTAGCACAGTGTTAGTGGCTAGCGAGCTAGTTAGCTGGCTAAGTAACGTTTGCTAGAATGACTGAATGAGTCGTTTAATCCACCTTCGACATTTCAACAACAAATGACCGAAGAAAAACACTTGCTACGGATTTCTTTGAAACAGGTAACGTTTTAGTCTTACCTTAACAGAAGAAGTGTCCACAAAGCAAACACTTAAAACAAGATTCAAAAGACTTGCTGACGCCTCTCCTCTTCCTTCAAACTTTGAATTTCAGCGGGTCTTCTGACGTGCTTCAAAACTGGGTTCGGTAGAAGTTGCAACTAACTGCTGATACAGGGTCAGATATTATTTCACCCTCGTCATCCTTAAAGCCAGTATTGGAGTGGGATAATCTGATCCTAGATCTGTAGTCGGGGGCCACCCTCAAAATTACCGTAACACAAAGTCTAAACACGCAAATGATTTTGCTATTCTACCGTAATCACAATAGTACGTAGCTAAACGAGCTGAGAATCAACTTTACTTGTCAATAAAGGCATTATAACAAGTACAGTCTCAATGGTACAGTCATTATTTTCATCAATACGAAAATAAAGGACAGTTGTCTAGTCTAGTCTAAGTTGTTTTCGGCAAATTGCAGTTTTCATTTCACAACACAACAAATTATGGGTTTTTTTTTCATCAAGGGGAATACATTTAGGATCAGTGAATTTAATCTATGCCACTGTTTTACAGTTAGGATCAATGAAAACACCACTGTATTACAGTAGAATTTAAAGTATCTTCAGGAATATTTCCTTTGTTTTGCATGTAGATTAGAGACAGACATAGAGATTTGACATAGAGATTTGGGGGCCTGTTTCAAATCCCCCCCCCCCAAAAAAATCCCCCTCTCTATGGAAATTAGGTTTGTAAATAAGATATGTGTAGGTAGTGCATGAGTCACCCCAAGAAGAGGTCAATCTGCAGAAACATTGTACTGTACGTGTGAAAAAGTACCCAAGATCTGTATCTGCTTCCTCCTCACCATCTGTCACTCAGTTGTGACATTTCCACTGTTCTATTCTAGTTCTTCAATTGAATCTACTTGGAGGAATGAGAAAAACACAATGAGTGAAATGAATGACATTATAGAGCAAAGATACAAAAAAATCTAATATTGGGGATTTCCGAAGTTATTAACAATTCAACTATTCAAGCTAACAGCATCACTTGGCCAATATACTTTTAACTAGGCAATGAGGCTGATGATGCAGTCAGATAGGGATGTCACTATTAAAACATTTCTGTGTCAAATTATGTGAAAGGACTTATCATTATCAATGGCCTTCAACCATGCCTATGTAAATGTCTGTGCCTTTGTGACATGGTGATGATTTTATGGTTTGTGTTATATGTGTATATGACCTTCTGATAAAGAATTTCCCTTGTAGACAATAAACAATTCTATTCTATTCTGGGGTTCAAACCCAGATCTCCCACATGGAAGATCCAAGTGTCTACTATTATCCCAAGAGGTCATCCTCAAGGTCTAAGGGCGACACTGGAGTCTCTACTGTATGTCTCAGGCAGGTCTACCTCATCACAAGATCACGATTCCATATCACATCCACTACTATCACTCCCCTTTGACCTCCCCCTCCACGGGAATACTCATCCGAGTATTGTGACGGCCAGGATTCGAACCTACACACACACACAGGTCTTCTCCTGAATGTACCCCTACAACTTCACCCACTATTTGTAATGGCATCTCTTTGCCTCTCTGTTGATAGAGGGTTACTGCAGACAGGGAAGTTGCATAGGGTGCGGTGATGCTGCAGTCTTATCTTAACATCGTCATGTCTGTTTTCCTTTGACAATAAAGGAAGTGACACGGCAACGTAATAGACAAACAAAAAGCTGATTGAGTTGTGGTCGGCAAGTTATGGGGGTGTGGGGAAATATGGTGTGAATGCAGTCGTATCAATTCTTCCAAGAATTATTGAAATACCACACAGACGTTCCAGGATGGACAGTATTTATATGGGGCGCTGCAACTGTACAGGCTCAGACTACAGAGGAGCCAAATCATCAACTACTAAGACATACACAGACCTTCGACACATCCCCAACCAGAATGAAGACTATCTGCTTAGCTCTTGGGTTAATGCTGCTGACAGTGTACAACTCCAATGCTTTTTGTAAGTTCATTCATTAAGTGTGTGTGTGTGTGAGTGTGAGTGTGACTATAACTGTGATCATGGTGATAGTAATATGCTATGTTATTGGCAGGTTTTCATATGGGTTAACAAAACAGTATGTAACCAATGTGTGACCACAGAGAATGTGCATACTGGTTTATATTTGTTTACTGCCCTCTGCATCTTGAATAGGTTAATCTTCTAAAGATTTTGACAAGATTATCTTAGCATGTTTTATTAGGTTAATTGCCTCCCAGTTTTGTTTGAGTTTAGTTTAGTCATCTCCAAGGATTCGCTTGCTTAGTGATCCATTAATCTCATCTTCCTCACAGCTTTTGGACTGGATACGACCCCTAACAACTGCTGTTTCAACTTCTGTAGGGGCAGGGTGCCCCGAAATAAGATTGTCTCCATCGAGAAGACTTATACAGGCTGTCCGTTACCTGCATTCATGTGAGTGTTTGATCCTCTTCAGAATAAAACATTTTACGTTCCAGGTTGAGAACAAGAAGAAGAATATACCCCCAGCATTGTCCTAAGAGTGAATTATTGACTCACTGACTTGCAGCAGATGAACAAGGACTATAAATAGTAATTTACCTTCTACTATTATTTCTCTCCTTCAGAGTCAAAACTGTCGCAGGGAAAGCCAGTTGCTTCAAGGCAAGTGAGCCATGGGTGTTGAAAACCATCAGACTCAAGGCCTCAGACTCTTCCTCATCATCACCCAAGCAACCCTACTAAGCTCAGTGAAGGCCACTCCACTAGCATTGTCATTTCCAGTAGTTGTCATGTATAGTAGTTCTCTCTGGATGATGATTCTTAACTTTTGGTTTATTTTATTTTATTTTATTTGTACTTTAAACTTTGGTCTTTGGATAAACCGATAATCTCAAAAAAACAAAGAGAAGGAGTGTTCAGTATTTAAAAAAATGTTTTTTGAAAGCAGGTATGAATGTTTGTGTGTACAGTATGCTTGTATTTAAATGATCATTGTAAACTTCAATAAAACTTAAACTTAAATAAAACACACTTTTGGCTTAAGCATAACCTTCTCATCTTTAATATTAATAATATACAGTTAGATAGAGAGAACAGATGATAATAAAATGAAGCACAGAATAAAGCTGCAAACAAGTGTACATATAAAAAAAAACAATAAAAAACAACTCCTAAACTCATATCTACCTTGAACAGGGGTTCCTGGATAGAGGGGAGTGATTAAAGAACAATGTAGGAAAGGTTTGTCCCAGCGCTTTAGCACTGCTGAGACTTTAAGACTTGTTGGACCATAGACTAACTCTGATTCAGAGACCTGCAACAAGAGACCGGTCCTGAGAAAGTATACCCTTGGCATAGTAATGTTGTGTGTGTGTGTGTGTGTGTGTGTGTGTGTGTGTGTGTGTGTGTGGATCGTGAATCCTCAGAGGGAGAGTAGGTAACCAACAACAATTTACAGTATTTATCTGAACCAGAAAGGACATGGTTAGATGTTAGTGTGTGTGTGTGTGTGTGTGTGTGTGTGTGTGTGTGTGTGTGTGTGTGTGTGTGTGTATGTATGCTTATGTGTCTGTGTAGATTCTATGTCCCTTTTGCATTTTGTTTTTAGTGCATCATTTAAGCCTCTAGAAGTTCGTAAAAATGAAGACTCTACTAAAATAATGGATGCATCTACAGTATGACCCACGCAACAATCCTACTTGGTTTTAAGGGATCTTAGTTCTTCAACCATACGTACATTATTATTATATATGAAAATAAAACATGACAGTCCTCGGAGAGGTAAGGGGTCAGGGGTATCCCACAGTGTGACTCAGTCTCAGAGACTCTCCATGAGTTCAGGACAATCCCATGTTAACTGAGCTCTGCACCAGGGTTGGGGTCGCTTGAATTTCAATGAAGTCAATTAAGGAAGTACATTGAAATTACAATTCAATGTTTGCAAATTGGGCGTTCATTTACTTCATAAGATTTTTCAATGTTGCAATATTTACATTCAAAATACTTCCTGAATCGACTGAATCGAAATGGAATTTGATCCCAACCCTGCTCTGCACAGTCTCTCTACCAGAAAAGGTACAAGGAGAGGGGGTTAGGGCCATAGGGTTAGGGCTTCCACAAGCTCCATCACTTCACAATATAAAACATCGTCATAAATCACTGTTATCATTGACACCCATGCGATTTGCATAACATCATCTATTCAAATAGGGACACAATTATCTGCTTTTGTATGCAGAAAATGTTGCAATGACACTGACAACGTTACAGTTATCTTCTATTAGTAAAAATTAGAGTCTCATTGGTGGTTCTGATTGCATTATCATTATCAGGCAATATCTATGACCTCAACCACATGGTTTACTGTTGAACACACACACACACACACACACACACACACACACACACACACACACACACACACACACACACACACACACACACACACACACACACACACACCTTGATGATAGGTCATCCCTTGGCTAGAACCTGGCTTTCTTTCATCTTGACTTGGCTTTCAACTCATTTCAACTCCACATCATTCCTTTCCTGTTTCCCGTACACTCCAACCTGACACAAACCCTTCATTCACCTACAGTCTCCCTCCCTCCCCCCCCCCCCCCCCCACACACACACACACACACTCAGGTGTGTGTTAAGCATGCACATGTCCCAGGTGTTCAGGGAATGTTCGAGCGTGTGTGTGATGATTACTATGTGTTACACATGTCTCAGTTGAGTGTGCTTGTGAGTGATCAAACACTGGAGCTGCCTCCTTAGGTAGAAACAGGCTATTAGAGTGGCTGGAAGAGCAGCATCAAGAGAACATACAGTATAGCATATATGAGTGTTGAGAATGGCTATGCATGGGGCCTGCCATGTGTACAACTCAGTAGATCAGAGGGACAACATTTTCCTCCTTGTCGAGAATAGGCATTGACACTCACAAATAAACACATGCATTCCCACAGAACATGGAACAGTTTTGGCAGAACCCCTCCCAAAGAGGGGTGTGTGTGTGTGTGTGTGTTTGTGTGTTTGTGTGTGTAGTAGTATATGTTCAATAGGGGTATGTAAGTGATGTATGTATAGGTTGTGATGATGCGTGTGTATCTATGTATGCATGTACATATATGTACAATGTACAGTACTGCATGTAAGTGGGACATACACCTGGAATGTTGGTATGGAATGTCTAAAGTACAGTATATGTGTGTATAGCGTGTGTGTGTGTACTGTATGTGCGTGCATGTGGTTTGAGGGTCATAGATCATGTGAGCATCACAATGTAAAAACGAGTTTGTGGTGTTTAATTGCAATAGGTTGAATTCCTAGAAGATTTTTCCTTTCTTTTTGTTCTTTTCCATTGTCCTGTAAAGAGAGAGAGAGAAATTATAAGAGAGAATAATGTGGGGTTGTATCACATGGGAGTCCTGTACAGACCAGGGTCAAATATACAGTATATGGAAAATACTTGAAAGTGCATAATGTGTGCTTGATTTATCTTTGAGTTAGCACGTTTTAGTCTACCCCATTAATTCAATTGCACCATGAAAACAGGCACGAAGTCTACACTTAATAATACATTTATAAAAATGTCCATGTTACTTTTTTGTTTGTATGTGTGCGAATAAACCAGTAAAATCATTTACAAACAAATCAACTGAATGTGTCAGATACTTACTTGGAGGCATCAAGCTTTTGCTGCTCCAGAATACGCTGTTGTGCATCCCAGTTGTTCTTCTCCCCCTCAAAATGGCGTCTCTTCTCCTCCAGTTCCTTATACTGAGCCTCCAGATTCTTCTTCATCTGCTCGTGACGTCGCTCCAGCTGGGGGGAGGGGAGAGAGACATGAAGAACACACACACACACACACACACACACACACACACACACACACACACAGTCTCTGTCTCTCTCTCTCACACACGCGCACACACACGCTACATACCTCAGCCTCAGAGTCCTTCAGTTTCTGTTTCTTTTCTTTGACCTTCATCTCAAACACCTGCTCCATCTCGGTCTCCATCTTTTTCATCTTCATCACGTGCTCCCTCCGCTCCTCCTCCATCTGGGCCAGGGGGCTCCTAGAGGGCAAAGGCCAAAGATAGCATGCATCACTAATAGGGACCAGACAAGAGCATTACAACTATTACAGTACAACCTAATCTAATCTAATTACAATACCGTATCCCTGGCATTTTCCGACAGTGTGATGACAATGACTTGATTTTTAGTTTATTCAAATTCGCAAGAGAATCAAATGAAAGTTAATAAGAATGTATCTATCTCCAGTTTAGCTGTCTGCATGTACAACTGTTTGTCTCTAGGCCTATTTAGCTAGAACAGTTACTGTAGGCTTCAGCTACGTTCTAGAGAGGTAGACTGTTTCTCAGTCTCTCTCTTCGGTCTCTCTCATATCCAATAGTATTGAATCAGTAGGACACGTTATGTTCCGTGTGTGTGTCCTCTCGTACTTGGTCAGTTGTCCCTTGGCCTTGCTATTGTCCACTCCGTTGCAGGTGACAGCAGCCAGCTTCCTGCTGCGGTAGTTCTCATAGTGGACGTTGTTGGTGACGTCCTTCAGGTCCTGCATGTGGGTCCTAGAGGAGGAGATGAGCATCACCGTCACAAATGTTTCCATACATTTTAGAGACTATAGATGAGTATTACTGTAAATTAACAGTGATATCAATCATAGTTCTTATTACTCCAGTATGATACACGTTTGTAGTGTAAAGTGGATTGAACCGTTCCTCTGTCTCAAATGTGCTATATCAATGTTT
The DNA here is from genome assembly GCF_951799395.1 of Argentina silus. Lineage (NCBI taxonomy): Eukaryota > Metazoa > Chordata > Actinopteri > Argentiniformes > Argentinidae > Argentina > Argentina silus. The sequence goes on along the minus strand of NC_139657.1, from coordinate 17,482,582 downwards.
TTGATCTATATTTTGACATTTTGATTGATTGACTGATTATACTGCTGATATGTCTTCTCTGTCTCTCACCTGATGAGCATGTTCCGTAGCACGGTGAAGTCACAGTGCTCGCCGTTCTCCACTGAAACAGGAAGTGAGACAGAATACGTCAGAGTCCCTCAGAGGATAGCGTGAAAACACCTTCCTAATATGGCTCTCAATAAATACGTCTCTCAGGTCTAAGGGACAGCCTTAACTCGTGGAGGGAACCAACAAGCACATGGTCGCTAGTGTAACTGCAAGATCCCAGCGTGTTAGCTAGTGAGAACGTGAAGCAGCCAAACGTAGACAGGACCAAGAACCACCACTAGTCATACAGTCTCTAACTGACAGAACAGAACAGCATAGTAACACAGACATGGTCAAGATGCTAGACACACACACACACACAGTTCAACCACAAACACAGACAGACACTTTACAGGTGAGACAGACAGACAGACCACTGCTCAAAGCAAATCAGTTCAGGTAGTTAGATGGCCAGCTAGTAATTCTCTGCTCCAGCACATACAGACACTGTTAGACAAACACATGGGATTCTGGAAAAGGACCGCAGAGACACCGATCTACTGCCTCTACTGAGGACTTCACCTCTGCCTTGAACCTAAACATGATGACTCCTTCCTGCAGAAACCCTGCTCCACCTCCAGCCCCACATCCACCTCCACCTCCACCGGGGCTTCAATCTGACAGCTGTCAATCAAATCACCCTGAGGGGATGGACTCTGGAGTACGTACCGTACACCTTACTCGTGATGAGGTGCATGCAAGAGGTCCGCCCCCACCTGCTGTCACCTACCTGTCCTGAGAGACTTGACGGAAGAGAGGAGCTCTGGTCTCAGTGAGGATACACCCCAGGAGCCCCAGGTCCCGCCCTGGTCAACCCCATAACATCATGTGACCTGTGTCCTCCACCCTAACTAGGGGGGGGGGTTACATGAGGTGGTGGTGGTGACTAGCTGGGGGCGCCAGCCTCAATGGGTAATGGGACAGGAAGGGGAGGGGGGGGGGCGGGATGTCACAGGGTCGTAGGGACACGTCAAAGCAGGGTTGTAGCTCTAATGGGATAAACGCCTTAAACTAGGCCCCATGGCAGAAAACTCCTGATGCATGCTGATCTGGATGGCTTCTATAGTAAACGGTTAAAGAGATCTGGCATTCGGACTATGTTAGAGCAAGATCACAGGAGAAAGCAGGACTGTCTGGTCAGTCGCCCATCAGGAGTTTTACGCCAGAGTGGCTTCAGCTATTAACACCTATTAGGTCATGATGTTACCTGCATGGATGTTTCTATGTATGAACCATGAGCAATGGATAAGTCTGTCTAGAACCAGGAGGTTAGCGTTGTTGAATGGAGAAAAGCCTCATTGTAAACATGATGATGTCAAATACTGTATGTGTGTGTGGTTGACCCCCTTGACAAGGAAGGAGAGGTACAGCAAAGACCAATTCTATTTCTCGCCCTTCACTCTGAAGTGTGCACTTATTTACTCCCCCTCGTGGATTGAAAAGAAAAGGACTGGTGTGAGAAATAGTGTGGAAATAGATTAGTGGGCGAGTGAGCAAGTGCACACTTGGAGGATAAGGGGGAGAAACGGGCTAAAATGATGAGGAGAGGCAAAGAGTGGGATAGAGTGAAGCTGTGTGAACTGTAGAGTGTGCATGCCTACAGAGTGTGTTTATATAATGATCCTGTGTACCTCTTCTTTAGTCTGTTATTCAATCAGCAGCCCGATGATGACTAAAACCAACGAGAGGTGGCATGCGGTTCTGGAAAAAGGTATGAACATAAGTAGGAACATACAGAACCTATGAGTTAGAACAGTGGTTTCCAACTCTGGTCAAAGGGTTGCAGGTTTTTGTTCTAGCCCAGCACTCGCACATCTCATTCAAGTTATTCAAAGGCTTTATGAACTAATTCCTGCAACCCATTTGGGGTCCCCCAGGACCATGGTTGAGGAAAGCCTGAGTTAGGGAGTGACGTGGCTTTATTCTAGGAAGTGCCTCAGCACTGAACAGCATGACTTGTCAGAGCAGCACCTAGACCATCAATCTAAAGACCATCTGGCTCAAATACATACGTCATACATTGTCAAGGTATATGAGGTGCGCTTGATTTAGCTTGGGGATTACAGTTTTGGGACTATTCCATTGGTTCCATTGTACTAAGCAAACGAAATCAAGCGCAGTTCATGTATTTGAGAGTACTCATGTATGTATGTGAGTATGTGTTTGAGCCAGGTCTGCTAAATGACAGCAACAGAAAGGTGAAGAGGGGGAGGGGAGGCCTGAGGGAGAGGAGGAGTAGAAGAGTGAGAGATGGTTTTGTTTACCAAAAATGCCCTCTGTCAGTCATGGAAAAGAATAGACAGAAAGAAAAAAAGAGAAAAAGAAAGAATGAAAAAGTGAAAGACTGATAAAACGGTCAACCACAGAACAACAATTGAAAAAATAGTTTTTCAAAGGGACTAAAAAAAACTAATGAAAACCAAGTGGAAAACAACAACAACAACAACAACAACAACAACAACGACAACAACAACAACAACAACAACAACAACAACAACCCATTGTGGCCAATGGTGAAAGAGGGTGACGGAGTCTCTCTCTCACTTTCTGATGTCATTGGGGTGGTACAGTACAGTGCCGGCTACCAAAGGGACGACAATACTCAGGTTGCACCCTGTCCCACTTTTCCAGAATCCCTGTCAGACACACTATCTGGGGTGTGTGTGTGTGTGTGTGTGTAAGTGGAGCGGGGAGGGGGGGGGGGGGATGGGTGGGAGTCGCGGTGCCCTTGGAGAGAGCATGCACAGTGTCCCCTACACAAGTGCCTTGCTGCATCCACAGAGTGGACTTGAAAAACTGACCTTCTACAACAACAACACAACCCCCTTAACCACAAACCAAACACCATGCCCCTGCCCCCCTTGCCTCCCCCACAGAGAAGCCATGCCCATGCTGGTGCCTACCTTCTGCCACGCCCCATGGGTACTGGCGACCTCGCACCTTACGCCCGTTGACTTCGATCACCACGTTGCTGCCGACCACCGCCAGAGGCATCTTTTCCTGCCACAGAGGGACCAGGGACAGTTAATCAGTCAGCCTGCTGTACAGTATATATCTATGACCTCTGACCTCGTAGATAATACTCCTAGAGGGACCAGGAGCAAGGCACAGTTAGAGGGGGGGGCTTTACACACTACAGGGCCGAGACGAACCGTACTCTGCTGGCACGGCATATTTTCCCTTCACATTGTCCTTTTCCAGCTCTGTTCCCGGCGACTACGGTGGATGCGCAACCAGGCCAACACCATACAGCTTATCTCAAGCTCGGCTTTGTTGTCTGATTTGGGTATTAGTCAGTAGGTCTGTAATTATGGTCTGTTTGTCCTTTTAGATCATTCTCTCCTGCCAGTCAGAGAAAGGATCAGGGACAGTTAGCCAGAGACAGTTATCCATGTCCCTGTTAGATAATCTGACTGACAGACAGGAGAGAGTGAACAGAATGACATAGGACAGGGGACAGTTAGTCAGTAGACCTCTACCTATGTCCTGTTAGATAACTCTCTCCGGCCACAGAGGGGCAGTGGGGGATCTGTATTGATGACCTGTTAGATAACTTTCTCCTGTCACAGACGGACCAGTGACAGTTAATCAATCAGCCTGGTGTGTATATCCACATCCTGTCAGATAATCTGACTGACAGGGAAAGGGACACGTGGGGACCGGTAGAGATTAATTCATTTTGTTCCTCTGTCTCTCTCGCAATCAGCATCATCATGGAATTAGTTTGTGATATCCAGTAGCTGACAGTCATCAATTCATAATATCCAGTTGTTGATGTATTGAGGTGAAGCCAAAGTTCTATTGTATTGTATTGTTTTTTATGACGCAGTACCTTGATCTTGCGGATGAGCTTGCTGTCCTCGTCATCCTCTGTGTCTGGAAATTCGTAGATCTTGATTTTGTGTTCCTGGATTTCCTTCATAATCTGAGGAGAGGTGACAGCAAAAAGGGACATGAAACCGATGAACTGGTGAACCCTCTCTCTCTCTCTCACACACACACACACACACACACACACACACACACACACACACACACACACACACACACACACACACACACACCTGTTTCTTGAAGAGTTGGCACTCCTCAGGGGTCAGGGTGTCAGCCTTGGCGATGAGGGGGATGACGTTAACCTTGTCATGGAGACGTTTCATGAACTCAATGTCCAGAGGCTTCAGACTGCAGGGGAAATACACAGAGAGAGCCATGACGATGATGATCATGCTTTTTACACACTCGATCCTGGGATATGCCTCACAAAATCTCTACATTACCCTACATTGCTCACACTGATGGCAGTTCACAGTGTCACCACCAGAGGGCTCCCCAACAACAACATGGTGGAACAAATCAAATAAAAATCTGAGAAACACTCACTTGTCTTACTGTATATTCATATCATTTTCATGGATGAGCACTACATCATGTCATGGTGGGTTGATAAGGGATTCCCTTTGTTAATTCTGTCTGTCATTCTCTCCAGGCTTGGGGAGTGAGAGGGAACAAAGGAGCACTTCTTCTCTGTGGTCTGAGATAGTGAGCTGAGCTCTGTCCAGGGCCAGGGGTGGGGGGTTGGGGGTGGCGGGGGCTGGCTGGAGGGCAGGGGTGGTGGGGGCAGAGCAGTAAAAGGGTGGGGAGGGTTACGTATTCCAGGAATGTAGATAAACAAACCAACAGTGCAACAGATCAGCTGTCACAAGCCATAAGGGTAAGGGGGTGTAATGAGGTGATGAAGTGTCAGGTGAGAGAGACTAGGAGAAGTCTGGGAAGGTGAGGAGTAGTCAGGAGGTGGGGGAGAGAGAGAGAGAGAGTGAGAGACAGAGAGAGAGAGAGAGAGAGACAGAGACAGAGAGAGAGAGAGAGAGAGACAGAGACAGAGACAGAGACAACCGACCTAGCCGAGGAGTAGTAAGGTCATGTTCTGAATCTCTGCCCTGACAACGTGTCTGGAGAAGATATGAGCAGGGGTCTGAGGTACGGACTGCCATGACATACATTCTACACAATTAACATTCTCTCCAAGAATCTCAGGATATATCATCATATTAGATTCTACAGAATGTCATAATAACCAGTTGTCCTTCCAAATGGTTACATACAATTACATGGTTTCTCCTGTTTATTATACAAGCAATTACAGCAAACCATTCTAACGAAGAGTAGTGATTCACAAGATCGGGTAAGAATTTGTTGTGGATGTTTTTTTAGGGGGTTCAGAGAAAACCGACTACATAATTTGGGCCTAGATGAGGGAATGTTCTAGGCTGAAAATAAAGCATCTGAAGGATTCTGTGCTCAGGGCTCCTCAGCCTCAGTGAGCTGCATCTGCCTCCTGATTGGCTAGCTCAGTGATGGTGAGAGCCATCCCATCACATCCTCCACAGAGCGTGCTCAGTGCTCAGTCTAGTGGGTGTTATGTAACCTTGTAGGTCACAACGCTGCCTGCCAGCCTACATCTCTCTCTCTCTCTCTCTCTCTCTCTCTCCCACACATACACATACACACACACATACACACACACACACACACACACACACACACACACACACACACACACACACACACACACACACACACACACACACTATCAGCATGCACACAGACACTATGCACCCACACATGCATGCACGCATGTGAATATGCGCACACACACACACACACACACACACACACACACACACACACACACACACACACACCTACACATGCTGACCTAGCCCATGTCCTCACACACAAAGGCAGTTGGCACACGGAGATGTAGAAAAAGACACACAATCAAAAACACACAGAAATAGATGCACTGAAATAGATAACCTATGCCTTATGTAACAAAATACAGCTCCTCGTGGGTAGCTAGCCACTCATAATCAGAGAGAGTATAATCTCGGATTTATGGGATCTGTGTGTCAGTGTGCAGAAGTCTCAGAGAAACATTAGCTCTATCCTGAAACAACCTCTTCTCTGTCACCGCTTGTAGATCTAAAAGGGTTGGACAGATACAATTATAATGCTAGTATCTCCCTTTACACAAGAGCTTGTGACAGGGTGGGGCAATTTGACTTTCTTCCTTATTTGAGGCAAGGAGGTAGGTAGGGAGTGGTACAGTTTGAAGTAAAAAAAGGAGCTCATACTCATTTTAATTTACAGTACTGGTGTTCATATTTTAAGAGTAAATATTCTATTAGAGTAAATATTATTTTTGCATTTCACTGTATACTTGACAAATATGTGACAAATAAAGAATCTTGAATCTTAGAGGTGCCGGTTCCCCAAAGTCCTGTCAGTACCTACCCGTGGCCAGAGGGGGCGATGAAGTAGAGGCAACAGTGAACCCTGTTGTCTGGCATCAGTCTCCTGTTGACCCTGGACTCAGCATTCAGGAAGTCCTCACACTTGCTGTCAATGTAGTTAATGACAGGCTGCCAGCTGCATGAGAGGGGTGATGAGAGGAGAGGGAGAGAGAAGGATGAGTAAATGAAGGAGAGAGGGATGAAAAGAAAAGAGAGAGATGAGGAGAAGAGAGAGAGATCAGAAACATGTCAAGAGAAACTGTTACTTTTTCTTCATAAGGGTTTTTCTCTGGCCCATACACTGTCAAACATATCTACACTTTCACACAACATAGAACCTAGGAGTGTACCATTCACACATCCTCACATTCTTCAAATACTCACTAGTACTCACCAGTTACTGTTGTCAACTGCATCTCCAAACCCTGGTGTGTCAACGATGGTGAGTGTGAGCTGGACACCCCCCTCCTTCACCAGGACTTTGGACTGTTCCACCTGCAGCACAGAGACGCAATTCTAGAACAGGTCTCTATAACTTATAGCTCATCCACACAAACCATGCAGTAGCTCATCTCATCTATGTGTGTGTGTGTGTGTGTGTGTGATATGGTGCTAGTTGATATTTCACACTTTAGGTGACAGATGTATCACTTCCTGCTGCTATTTCAGCTGCTCTATGTTAGACAACATACTTTCACAGAGCTGTTTTTTTAGGATGACCCTGTTCAGTTGAAATACAGTCTCTAACACTCATAAACACATTCTTTAACTTCCAGAACCCCTCATATACTGTTTTATTTTCCAGAGAGGGATACTATATCAAGCAGCCACTCAAAATACGTTCATACAAGTGTGTGTGTGTGTGTGTGTGTGTGTGTGTGTGTGTGTGTGTGTGTGTGTGTGTGCTGTGCTCACGCCAGTGAGAGAAAAAACAGATGAGGAAAACCTCAAAAATGTCCACCCATCAATTGGGTGAAATCTGAGAGGAGGGAATGTGGCCCTTTTGACAAACATAAGAGATTGTTCTAGATTATAAATACTCTACGTCTGTCTCTTTGGCCCACAGCAACCACAGCATAGCAGACAGCCTCTCACGGCACCCTCCATAACCCTCCATAGTTACCCTACACTACAGTACCTACCCCTCCATAGTTACCCTACACTACAGTACCTACCCCTCCATAGTTACCCTACACTACAGTAACTACCCCTCCATAGTTACCCTACACTACAGTACTTACCCCTCCATAGTTACCCTACACTACAGTAACTACCCCTCCATAGTTACCCTACACTACAGTAACTACCCCTCCATAGTTACCCTACACTGTGGCTGTGGCCTACCCAGCACATTCATCACTGTACTGAAACACTGAGGCCTTGTTCCAACACTTGAGAGACACTTTCCTCCTTCACCGCCCTGAAGTAACCACTGACCTAATGATGGTGGGATTGGTCAAAGTAAGCTTCCCACTGCATTGCATTGTCAGATCAATCATGTCAGATCAGTCACTTCTTCAAGGGAGGAAGGAAGGAAGGATGGATACATTTTCAGAGTATTCAAACAGAGCTCAAACCGTTGGACACACTGAAGCACACAAGGTACCAGGAGCCCAGAGGGACCCTAGAGAGATGACCAGGAATCTCAGACCTCTACACATCTGCTAAATACATTACTATTGTACTGACCCAGCCCATCTAGTAACTACAGTATACTGATCGCGTATTGCTACACATTTTGTTTCATAGCTTTGGATCAGTGGCACTCATGCAGGAGCATTCGACTCTCCAAAGTGACACCAGCCCCCACACATCAGCGCTCTCAGTGTGTTAAAATCCAAATATAGCCGCCAAACGTCATCCCTCTGTGTGTGTGTGTGTGTGTGTGTGTGTTTTCATATGAAACAACATAATTACAGTAGGCCAGAGTGCCTCAGATGGGGCTTTAGTGATTGGTGGGAAAGTAACCAATGTGTGTGTGTGTGTTTGTGTGTGTGTGTGTGTGTGTGTGTGTGTGTGTGTGTGGGAAAGTCACCACAGGGTGTTGAGTTTCATGGGAACATTCCTGACCTCCTACTGACCCCTAGAGGCCCCAGAAGGAATCGGCCCTGTGTCCTCCTCCCCTCTCCTCCTCCATCCTCTTCCTCCCTCTCCATCTCCCCCCTGTGTCCCATCTCACTCTCCTCCATCCTCCCTCTCCTCCCTGTGTCCCACCTCCCCCCTCTCCTCCCCTCCACCTCCCTCCCCTTCTCCTAAACCCTTACAACCCCCCTCCATCCTCCAACCTTCCTCCCTTCCCTGCCCTCTTCTCTGACCTCCCTCCCCCCCCCCTCCCATGTCCCCTTCTAAACACATACTGCGCAAACCTCCCAACACACCATCAAGTACATTCCCCGTTCTCCTTAACCCCTCCCTACTCCCCCCCCCCCCCCCGTGTCCCTCCAGATGCAGTCTCTTCACTTGTCCCTGTGCTGTTTATCAAGGCCATATAAGGACATAAAAACAGTGTAGGCTCTGGGCTCTGGCCTGGGTCTCTGGGTGTGTTGGCTCTGGCCTGGCTGGCCTCAGTGTGACCGTCACAACCTCAGCAGTGGTTATTGGGTTTGTTTGCTTAGGTCTGATTGCTGTGTGCTCTCCCAAACCGGCCGTGCACTTAGACATGTGGAGGGTGATGGAGGTGGGGGAGAGGTCGAGGGTTGAGGGAGAGGCAAAGGGGGAGAGGTGGCAGGTGATGGAGGTGGGGGATGGTGGGACGAGGGAGTGGTGAGAGGGATGGAGGACCACTTTATAGATGGGTTGTTGTGAGAGGCAGGGAAGAGAAGGGGAGTCTAGTATAGTGTTTTGGTCCTAACTTTTTCCACAATGTTATTTACTATTTTGCGAGACTCAAGCGAGTGAAGAGGAAACTCAGAAAAGAAATCACAACAAATGTGTCTGTAACCTTCGACAACATGCCAACATTTACATCAAAAATATAGATTTAGTTCAAATGTAACATTTAACTATGCAGACATGCAAATTGTGTGGCTTCAGTGTCTAACTAGGGAGCCCAGTATTGAGTAGAGGTGAACACAGTACCTGGACAGTCTTCTTGATCCGTTGGGAAGGACCAGGGTAGTCCTTGGAGTACAGGTCAGTCAGGAAGAGGGAGTTGATGAGTGTGGATTTACCCAATCCAGACTCACCTATGGGAGGAAAGGGAGACGTACAGATCAGTCATCATCACAATGAGATCCTTTAACCCCACAGGAGAAGTGAACAGACCAACTATAAATGTACTGTATCATAGATAGAATTAGGAGAAAGGGAGACCTTTTGATATAATCAAAAGGCATAAAGCAAAGACAGCCAGACAGCCAGACAGCCAGCCAGCCAGCCAGCCAGCCAGCCAGCCAGCCAGCCAGCCAGCCAGCCAGCCAGCCAGCCAGCGAGACAGACCATGGAGCTTTACACCCTGGCCAACCTGAACCAAACAGTACTGGCTCCCTTTTACATTGTGACCTTTCCAGCATTGTTACAGCAACTATGGTGGAAGCGTAACTAGGCTAGCACGGTACAGCTCAGCTCTGTAGTTTAATTAGGGTAAGAAAGACAGACAGACAGATGCGCGTGCGCACACACACACACACACACCCTGGAGTGACATAACGGTATTCTCTCTGTTCCTGAGAATCACAGCACAGGAAATAAAGCTGATTCATTGTCTCATTGGGAAAGGTCAAGAGCTCATCTGCCAGAGAGTAGGCTTTCAGTTAGTGGGAATAAAACGTTTCCTCTCCGCCTGTGTGTGTCTCTCTCTCTCTCTCTCTCTCTTTCTCTCTCTGCCAACTTTCCTCTCTTTTTCACCCCCCCTCCATCCTGCCTCTCCTCCCTGCGTCCTACCTCCCCCCCTCCTCTATCCTCCTCCCTCTCCCACACACACACACACACACACACACACACACACACACACACACACACACACACACACACACACATACA
>NC_139657.1:17449700-17467200 GCF_951799395.1 Argentina silus | reverse complement strand
AAAGTTTGGCTCAGCTGGGGTATGCAGTGTTATGAGCCAAACAGAATGAAAGAGAAGAAGAGAGGCCCGGCTGAGACTGAAACATGAGAGAATCCTGCCTCTCTCTCCCCCTCTGGCACATGTCACTTTTTCACAGTGTCACTTTACAAAACAGGAAACCCAAACCACTGAGAGATATATGTGGGATAGGCCTATGTTATGCTGGTTTGTTGGCTGTGTGTATGAGTGGTGTGTGTGTGTGTGGTGTGTGTGTGTGTGTGTGTGTGTGTGTGTGTGTGTGTGTGTGTGTGTGTGTGTGTGTGTGTGTGTGTGTGTTGCTGGGAAGAGCGAGAATACATTGTTGGCACACGAAAGAGACACACTCAAATCCAGAATCCTAAATCTATGGTAAGCATAACAGCAATTACAGTAAAGAAATTAAATCCATATTTCATCACATCTACATTATTTATCATAGGACCTCATGCAGAGCAGGTCAATACACATGTGATTGTGTGTGTGTGTGTGTGTGTGTGTGTGTGTGTGTGTGTGTGTGTGTGTGTGTGTGTATGTGTGTGATTAAAGATGTCCTAAACCATCACTACTCACGCCATCAAGTCTAATCTTGCTACCCTCAGCCTCAACCAAGTTAATTCATACTGGTTTACCAAAACCAAACAAAGAACTAAGACACTCAAAACTTGAATCCAAACTCAACTCCGAGGCTAGAGGGACAAAGTGGGAAAACCAAACCACATACACAATCCACTCAAACCACATGCCAATTTAGAACCTCAAATGCTCTATACCATTGCTTACTTTACCTCAACATACAGACAGTCACCAACAGGCAAACAGACACAGATAGACAGACAGACAGACAGTCAGGCACAGACATCCCCGACAGAGAGACAGACAGACAGACAAGCACAGACAGCCCTGACAGAGAGACAGACAGACAGACAAGCACAGACAGCCCCGACAGAGAGACACATCCATCCATAAAGAAGCAGAGAAATGCAGTGACTCACCAACAACCATGAGTGTGAACTCAAAGCCCCTCTTCACTGACTTCCTGTACACCTGGTTGGGGAGGTTGGCAAAGCCCACATAGCCTTCCAGATTCCTCTGCTGGAAGAAAACATACACACAGTTACTCTGGAATCTACATAAACTTTCATAAACACACACACATGCACACAGACACACACACACACACACACACACACACACACACACAGACAGACAGACAGACAGACAGACAGACAGACACAGACACAGACACAGACACAGACACAGACACACACACACACACACACACACACACACACACACACACACACACACACACACACACAGAGATTTGCATTTCTCTGCCCTGCAGTGCAAACCACCTTTGAGAGAGAGGGATACAAACAAGACGAGCAGGATTTTGGCAGCGAGGTGAGTAAAATGACAAAACAAATACGGAAAGGATTGGGGAAAGAAGAATTTTGGGTAAACTGCTCTTTCAGTATTTACGTGTTCTATCATATCCATCATTTGATCACAATTGATCGCTGCTGCCCCTGCTCTCTGGGCTCTGTCATGCGTACATGTCCCAATGGAAAACTCAGGGGTAGAGAGGGGGCCGCTACACAGACACACACACACACACACACACACACACACACACACACACACACACACACACACACACACACACGCCACCCTGATAACCCCTCTCCTCTCACTCACCCTTCTCGCAGTCATACCGAACTCATGCTATGGATTATGGGGACTATGGATCGGTCTCTGTCCGATCGTATGTCACACACTTTATCTCGGACACCACTGGGACAATTTTGACAAAACTTTGGTGAATGATGCGTCCTGCCAAACAGATGCGGCATTTCCAAAATTAATTGAGATTGTTAGGGGTTTCGAGGTGACACCGAGTCATCTCATGATGGTGAGGCTAAAGTGATAGGTTGTTATCATTAATAACATCATAATAGGATGCAAAGGGGAGAGCACACCTCAGACCGCGCCTTTTGGCCAATTGACAGTTTTTTCAAATAACACTGTCAAGCTCCGGTAACTTTTCTGCCTACCTCAGCCTTCAAATAAACGCAAAGCTGTAAGAAGCAAGACTGATAACGAATCAAATAAGCACTACGCTACACGTAGTAACTCTAGTAAGTCAGTCATAAGTCTGAATAATTGTCACCAATTCACACAAGGAGGGGAGCTACATCATTTGTGGGGGACAACATGTTTACTGTCCACTTTTTCAACTTAGTGAGGACACATATACTGTACACCACATCTCTCATGCACAGGAGAGACATACAGTATATACAACATCTCTCCTCTCACTGAACCTGGTCAGGAATAGGCTAGTCTACTCTCTACCACACCCAGTTGTTGTGTGTTTTTATACCTGGTATATCTGGTTCTAACGGTTAGAGTCTGGCAAGAGAAACTAGGCATAGTTTACTGAAGGCAAACAAGTACTGCGTCTCTCTGCTCTTTCTCTAAGGCGAGGTATGACGGGCGGGGTTTGAACCTGGGTCTCCCACGTGGAAGACCCAAGCGTCTACCATTAGGCCAAGAGGACATCCTCAGTCCGAGGGTGACACATGTCTCAAGCAGGGCTACCTTATACCACTACAGAGGCATGAGCTGACACCAACACCAAAAAGGCTATGCTGACATATTGTGTGGTCATCTTCTATGAATCTGTGTATCATATTTCACATCTTAGCCTTGATCAGGCCCACATACGGCAGGATAGACGAGGAGCTGGGAGATATGATAGAAAGGTAATAACATGATAATAACAAATCCATTCATCTGAAATGTTTTTGACATCACTTGACGAAAGAAAATGACTTCCCAGACCATCTATCTCCTTCTGCATCTGAACTGACACCAATATAACTGACAGAGGACAGTACCAGACAAAGTGCCTGTGACTGCCAGAGGAAATGCTTTTAAGAGGTTGTTGGGGAAAATGAGGGCACAGCATGAAGTGGCTATAAACCCAGAGAGACCGTTAGAAAGCTGGGACAAAAACACATCACCATCATTCTTGAGGTGGAGGGTTACTCTCTACAGATCTGGGATTCAATCCTCACCTCAACCCTTTGAGCAGGTCTGTCCCTGGATCAGTGGGGTTATATAGGCAACAACTAGGCTACCTATTCCAAAACACATAGGTTAGGCCAGACCAGGACTATTCTGTCCATCAATCAAACATGTTGTTTCACCATCTCCTGTAGCTGGATCTAAACATATGACCTCATGGAATTAATCTAATCTAAATCTAATCTAACATGGGACAATGGCATATCGAACCACTGGTCCCCAACCTGTCACTGCACAAACAAAATAGCCACATAGCCTGCATTCTTTGAGTGGATATATCCAACATTGATATCCGGTTGTATATAGCCTGGTTCATTAAATGAGCAGGAGTAGTGATTTTTAAATGGCCCTAGAGCGATTTCCATCCTCCCACCCGCTGATGGTGTGTTACGTAACACTGCTCTGATGCCATCCCTGCACTCCCTCTCATCACCTGGGGCTGAGAACAAGTAACAGATGGGGCACAGTCAAAATATCGGAGATCATCAAGAGCGAGGTGTTAATGTACTGTAGGACCCTGTGTGTGTGTATGAGGGGAATGTGTGTGCTGGGGAGGGAGAGAGAGAGAGAGAGAGAGAGAAAGAGAGAGAGAGAGAGAGAGAGAGAGAGAGAGAGAGAGAGAGAGAGAGAGAGAGAGAGAGAGAGAGAGAGAGAGAGAGAAGAGCCCAAGATGTGAGATGCATTTGTGTGTGTGTGTGTGTGTGTGTGTGTGTGTGTGTGTGTGTGTACAGTGCATCATCACCCAGAGGCAGTATGAGAGTCAGCCCAAGTCTATGCATTGTCCCTGACCCTAACCCCCTCCCCCAGTCTCCGAGTCACACAAGGTTTAGTGGTTGGGAATCGCTGGCAGTGAGTGACATCATCTGAATTCCAACACAGGAGGTTCTCTTGTTTGCCATTAGGACTTCGGACCTTGTTAGGACCATGTCTCCTAATCATGCATTCAATTATCGGAACGGTTTTGCATCCCATACATTGCATACAATAATGATCAAAGTCTTATTCTAAAATCGAAGTGTGATTGCGCAACACTGGCCTTAATAGATGGAATGACATCATATGTATTCTAAACCCATCACGTGCGTCAATGAAACATTAAAAAAACCTAGGGTAGATATACACTGACATGGCTATGTGATTGCAAATTACATTATAAGATGGAATGGAAACATTTTCTAGATGAGATTCCCGGTGGATTCAGACTGTTATTTTTGGCACTGGTGATTGGGTCTCTCCAGGCGCGCATTATTATGCATGTCCATCCTCCTCTCCGCGGCCGGGGCGCGGAACCCTGTCCCCGGTCCCGTGGCCCGAGCTGTCATTGGCACTAATCAATTTGACCGGTCGGTGCGTGACCGGGTTGAGAGATACCCATTGACCAAATGTGTGCTGAACTCATTTGGCCTTCTATTGCTTTTAAGACACATAGTTGGGCACTGACAAATAACTGTGAACATTTAAGAACTTGTATACATTTAAACTACCATTTAATAAGACAATAAGTACAAAAACAGATAAAGCGCGGAGCAACGTATGCCTATTTTTGAACTTGCACAATAAAGCATGCCGTGTCAACATCAATCGGGATGCTCCGTGATGAAGTAGAAGGCCTATGATAAAACGTTCATGGGCTACGTAGCGTTCCAAAGCCAGAGGCTGTCTCTCCTCTGATCAATTATAAAGGAGAAGAGAGAATACATTTTCAGCCACACTTCGCTTTCTCCTATTGCCACGGATCATGCAAGGGTTGCAATCGGAATTGGAGCACGACGTCAACAACATTAATTGCAATGAGGACATTAATTCATAGCTACAATCGTTTCAGTAATATTCTGTTTACATGAAAGGATATAAAGAGAGTACCACTTACTGCAATGCTGGAAACTGTGGATTCTGGTCGTTCGATCATTGTACTGTGACACCACCCACCCTGGAGTCGAATAAATCAGGCATAAAAAGATGTCCAAAAACGACGGAACAAAAGCGCAACAGACGCTACTTCTAAAAAGCGTCGTCCCCTATTCGTAATACGATGTTATTTGTATCAATAACAACAGAAGCTTGGTGCCTCTGAATGGGCCCAAATGAATGAATTTGGGTAGGTGGTACCAACATAAGACTAGAAAGGCATTACGAGCGGCAGAGGGGGAGAAAAATGTTCCAGCGTAGCGATCTCGAAAGGCGATTGTCTCCTCCTGTGGAACTGCATTACTATTGGCTACAGAGAGCTGAAATCGGCCTCTAATTGTGATGTCACACAGAATTCGACGTCCTGCCGAATTCTATTGGTTCTAAACCATACGAGCCCCGCACAGCATTCTATTTGGAACCTTTATGAATGGTTTGTTTGACTTCAAAATTTAATCCAACTAGAATTCAGGCGAGGCTTGGCGAAAACAGGCGGTGGCAGAGTATCTGTGCAGTCTTGGACAATGAAGTACAATTCTGACTGCACGGCTTGAAAACATGGCAGTGACAACATCCTCAATAAAACGTACTATGAATTCTCTTTGAATAATCACTGGAGCACAACCATCAACTGAATATCACACACATATATATATATATATATATATATATATATATATATATATATATATATATATATATATATATATATATATATATATATGTGTGTGTGTGTGTGTGTATATATATATATATATATATGTATATATATGTGTGTGTGTGTGTGTGTGTGTGTGTGTGTGTGTGTGTGTGTGTGTGTGTGTGTGTGTGTGTGTGTGTGTGTGTGCAATCAAGAGCAAACACCATAATGATTTATACCCTACCACAGTCTACACATTGCGGCATATAGGGCTTTTCCTGATTCAGGCACCCATGTGTCAACAAAGCATGGATGATTGGTCAATGAAGGCGTTTGCTGCTTCATGCAGTCGGTGAGAAGTAACTGCGGATCTCCACAGCACCTTGCTCTGAAAACAGCTTGATCCTTGTTCTCGCAACTCTCGTAAATCTCACGCAGCCGAGATTTTTTAGCATGTCTGACAGACTTTATCCCCATCATGCAACAGCGCTGGTCAGCGCTGGTCGGCAACTCTTAAAAACGTATCCTCTCAAACACGGTCTACGTCTTACGAATGTCCATCATCCCAAAAGCGCACCTTTGATATGACATACTGTAGATAATTTGGACATAGTTCAACTCTCGAATTCATTAGGTGTTTATTTCTGCATTATAAAGCCCAACAGAATGATTAGGAAACAGGGAAGTCTCAGAGTTGTCTTTCACAATGAAAACGGAGTTTACGGTGTATGTGCGCTCTCTTGTGGGGAGTGGTAAAATATGTTTTGAGTGCCTTTATTGTACCTTGCTGATTGTTACATTGTCATTAACCTCGTTGAGGTATTCATCTAATGTTCAATGTTTAATTTTAGGAATTTATTTAAAATGCCTAGTTCAAGGAATTGTCTTGTCACTTTGATCATACATGGAAGTGGAGCCATATACTTTTAATTTAAACATATTTTTTTTCATGAATTAAATCTCATTGACATTCACATTAACATTACATACATAAAATAGAACATTGAAATGGTAAAAAATAGCAAATTACTATTAATAATAATATATCAGTCACCCAAAATTACATCATTGGTGTTAATGCTACACAAAAGTCTTTTATTTTGAAATAATGCACTGACTCTTTGACGTTCTTCCTGGATCAAGAGGTCATTAGAGGAAGTGCTGTGGACAAAGGTATATGGTAAGTCAGATGTTATGATTTATGTGTGTGTGTGTGTGTGTGTGTGTGTGTGTGTGTGTGTGTGTGTGTGTGTGTGTGTGTGTGTGTGTGTGTGTGTGTGTGTGTGTGTGTGTGTGTGTGTGTGTGTGTGTGTGTGTGGGTTGGTGAGTAGATAGATAGATAGATAGATAGATAGATAGATAGATAGATAGATAGATAGATAGATAGATAGATAGATAGATAGAAACTTTATTTATCCCTAGGGGAAATTCAGGTTCCAAGTAGCTTAAAGACATAGAGACATCACACATAACATACACATACAACATACAACCTACAACATAAGCAGGATTGTAAAGTAGAGTATGTATGTATCAATTAAACTAACCAACAGTTGTGTGGTTGCAGGCATCCGTATGGTAAGTGGACGGAAGGTGTGCTGCTTCTCCTTTATTGACCGTCAGCTACGCAGAGACAGAGTGATCAGTTACGCTCGGACTAGCCAGCAGTGCTCCAACCCAGGTGTTCTGTAAGTGTGCCCTGCTCTACTTTAGCTGTGGATGTGTGTGAAAGGGATGAGTGTTTGAGAGTGGTTATTAAGAGGGAGTGTGTTCCTTGAAAATGTCATCAAACACTCTTGCTGTGTACCTGTGAATAAGATTTGACATTCATGAAATGTCATAGAAAAAAGTGTCCTAACTTGGAAAAACATTGCTGCTGTGAAAAGAAATATGGATATTATTCCAATTTCCTGTACCAAATTTCCAATATTCTTATTCCAATTCTGTATGTCTCCCCTGTGTACAGGTTCAAGACTCGTAGAGGTAGCCAGGTGTGCACCAAGCCCTCAGACACCTGGGTGAAGGAGTACATCAGCTTCCTGGACAGCAAGAAACCTGGAGAGAAGACCATCCTGTAACAGTGGTGACCTGTGTCTACATCAAAGGAAATCCAGTCGAAACCTCTGTTCTTGTGTTCTGATATATAAGGACATGCTCATGAGAACATGCTCCATGTTCTGTCTCACTGCTCTGTCACATAGCTCTAATGATACTGGGCCAAAGCTCCACTTGAAGATAGGGGAATAAGCTAAATCTACAATGTGTTGTGTTGGATACCCATCTCTTTACTTCCAGATGCCCATATTCAGTTGACAGATCATTTATTTTCATCATCTTCATGATTGTCAAGATAATGTGTTTATATTCTAAAGCCATACACACCCGTAAACACAGTAATGAGGGAATGGTGTATACAGTGTATGAAACGGTGGATTCTGGGTGATACAAATCTGCAGACATTTTATTTTTATTTAATATAATATTTTTAATTATATTTTTATTTTATTCATTTTATTTATGATTATGTTAATTTGTCCAATTACATTTGATAAAAATGGTTGCAATTCCTCAACGTTTCCTAGAATATTTTTGTTCAACCCCTTGAATTAAAGCTGAAAGTCTGCCCTTCAATTGCATCTCGATTGTTTCATTTCAAATCCATTGTGGTGGCGTACAGAGCCAAAATTATGAAAATTGTGTCACTGTCCAAATATTTCCGGACCTACCTGTATATACAGTGCATTCGGAAGCCTCAATTCAGACAGGGAGACAAATTGTAAAACACAAATTCCAATTGCTGTGTCAGAAGAGCTTTGGCTTCTCATACATAGCTGGGAAACAACAGAGGAGCTGGTGTGAAGAAGCCTCAAGAAAAAGGACCACGGTGAGACAGTTCTACCTGAGAGACGACGTCAGTAGACTGACGGAAGAAAAACACAATCACCATACAGAAGGTCAAGAAGCAGAGAAGGTTACTTTGTGACTTATTGCAGAACCTTCACGTGAAGTTTGTTGTTGAGCATGAAGATGTTTGTTACGCCTTCTTCTGCAGACGCAGACCCTTTTGGGTCGTAAAACCAAACGAGTGGGACAGAGAGATATGCCAGTGTAAGACTCATGAAAATCTTCAATTCGTGGCTGACACTGTACAAACTCTCAGATTAGAAAAATATGGTTCAAATGGCTGACAACACTGTTTGCAACGCCATGTCACCATGCAATGCCAAGTCATGTGCCTATGGTGACTACAGAGAATGCAAACACACAACATACCCCCTTACCAAACCACCATCCAATGATGAAGTTACTCTGACCCAGTAGTGTCTGGTGAAGACTAACTCCAAACAAGGTGAAGAACCTGAGAAACTGTGGGCAGTGGTGTATTGTTCTGTATGATGACCCGCCATACCCTGGCATTATCCTGGAGGTGGAGGAACATAATGTCAAAATCAAGTGCATGCACAGGACCAGCAGATATGACCTGAACAAGTTCTACTGGCCATCCCCAATAGAAGACGTAAACTGATACGGGGACGAAGAGATCATGTGCTTAATGCCAGAGCCAGTTGCTGTGAACAAGAGATCCATCCAGGTGGATGATGTTGTCATACCTAAAAGAAAAGCTGGGACTTTAAAGTGAGAGGTTATAATAGGGAAACACCGGGTTTGAAGTTTTTCACTAGTCTCTGAGAAAATAAGTCACGTGTTCAGCTTCTAAATGCTGTTACTGAGTTACATGACATTTTTATTAGAAAATGTAAATAATCAAATATTTTTCTTGGTCTTATCATTCCACTACTCTGCCTTTAACTAAATATTCAGGTTGAAATGAGAACAAATATTTTTATAAACATTTAATGTTGTTTACATTATAGATAACACCAATAACAAAGAAACTGCACATAAATTCTTTAATGAAGTGTATAAAAATAATAGAAATACATTAAGCTCTACT
Organism: Argentina silus; assembly: GCF_951799395.1. Classification (NCBI taxonomy): domain Eukaryota; kingdom Metazoa; phylum Chordata; class Actinopteri; order Argentiniformes; family Argentinidae; genus Argentina; species Argentina silus. Next base: position 17,457,589 of record NC_139657.1, on the reverse strand, counting down.
TATTGTGGATTCATCAAGTTTAGAAGTTAGTTATTACTATTAAAGAAGTTTTAGGTATGTAAGAAGGAATACATTACATTTGTATCACCCAGAATCCACCGTTTCATACACTGTATACACCATTCCCTCATTACTGTGTTTACGGGTGTGTATGGCTTTAGAATATAAACACATTATCTTGACAATCATGGAGATGATGAAAATAAATGATCTGTCAACTGAATATGGGCATCTGGAAGTAAAGAGATGGGTATCCAACACAACACATTGTAGATTTAGCTTATTCCCCTAACTTCAAGTGGAGCTTTGGCCCAGTATCATTAGAGCTATGTGACAGAGCAGTGAGACAGAACATGGAGCATGTTCTCATGAGCATGTCCTTATATATCAGAACACAAGAACAGAGGTTTCGACTGGATTTCCTTTGATGTAGACACAGGTCACCACTGTTACAGGATGGTCTTCTCTCCAGGTTTCTTGCTGTCCAGGAAGCTGATGTACTCCTTCACCCAGGTGTCTGAGGGCTTGGCGCACACCTGGCTACCTCTACGAGTCTTGAACCTGTACACAGGGGAGACATACAGAATTGGAATAAGAATATTGGAAATTTGGAATAAGAAATTAGAATAATATCCATATTTCTTTTCACAGCAGCAATGTTTGACAGCATGTTTTTCCAAGTTAGGACACTTTTTTCTATGACATTTCATGAATGTCAAATCTTATTCACAGGTACACAGCAAGAGTGTTTGATGACATTTTCAAGGAACACACTCCCTCTTAATAACCACTCTCAAACACTCATCCCTTTCACACACACATCCACAGCTAAAGTAGAGCAGGGCACACTTACAGAACACCTGGGTTGGAGCACTGCTGGCTAGTCCGAGCGTAACTGATCACTCTGTCTCTGCGTAGCTGACGGTCAATAAAGGAGAAGCAGCACTTCTTCGGTCCACTTACCATACGGATGCCTGCAACCACACAACTGTTGGTTAGTTTAATTGATAGATACATACTCACCAACCCACACACACACACACACACACACACACACACACACACACACACCTCTCCCTCTCCCTCTCCCTCTCCCTCTCTCTCTCTCTCTCTCTCTCTCTCTCTCTCTCTCTCTCTCTCTCTCTCTCTCTCTCTCTCTCTCTCTCTCTCTCTCTCTCTCTCTCTCTCTCTCTCTCTCTCTCTCACACTTACTTTCTCTTGTCTCTCTTACCTTCACTAAATGTGATGGCTCCCAGTACCAGAACGAGCACAGACAGCAGGGCAAGACGAGGAGCAGACATGCTGATGGTGTAGGGTTGGTCTACAGGTGGGTTAGAGACTGAATGAGGAGTGGATAAGATGTATCTCTCAAGCTCTACTTTCTGCTGTGAGGTGGAATGTACAGAGGAACTATCTTTATAGTGAGAGAGTTAGGGGGAGACCCAGTCAAACCTTGTGGGGCATGTGTGGTTTGACATATTGTATGCATGGTTGGGAGACTAGATGCCTTGAGGAAGCGGTGTTTCTCACCATGACGTGTTAATTTCACTTCCCTCAAGCATCAATATTGGAGAGAAGAAATGTGAAGCCCCCTACTGGACTTCCCCTAACGTAAACAGACACATGCTCTAATCCCCCTCCTCCTCATGTCCACTCACACATCATGTTTACTCTGACATCATGAGCACTTTTATTCTCGTTAGACATTATATTTTCAATCTGGTGTGAGCGTGTGTATCTGTTCAGTGTTCATACTGTTCAGTAGCCTAGTTATTGTTAGGGTTAGGGTTAGGAGATTCATGTCTCAGACATTTTATTCCCAGTCTGTTAGGGGAGAGTGTGTGTTCATACTTAGTAACCTGACACAGAGGCTGTATCAGTTCATATCATTACATTCATATTGATTCATACCAGTGGAGGCTGGTGAAGGTAGAAATCGGATGAGCTCATTATAATGCATGGAATGAAATGACGAATGGTATCAAACATCAACCTCTGATTCATACAGTATGGTGATGGTCTATGCATGCACCTGTGTGAAGTACTCATACTGTGACTGAGTGTTCAGCACCTGAATGAGTCACCTAATAGTGTACTGCACCTTAGCTAGCCATGCATGTACACATCTGGACCATGGCTGTTAAAACAGTTGCGGGTTGCGTAATGAGAGAGTAGGGATTTGCTGTTTATCATCAGGGCTCCATGGTTAACAAGACACACAGTCTAGCTGAACAAAAGATCTTACCATACAGCAGGCATATCATTTTGCAGTATTTTTCCTCCTGGGCCCAGTATTTAAAAACATTTAATCTGGATCAGAATGATCCGGCTTCTGTAATCCCTTTATTGCTATTCAGGATCAGATCGATTTGGCTGATTTTGAGTCTGTGTTTCAAAACATTATTGTATACAAGATCAAGATCACAGAATATGGATTTTTTTGTTGTTGCTTTGTTAGATAGGTCTCTATCTTGCCATGTACTGGGCGAGGTCATTTTACAAGATGTTGTTCAGCCAACAAGACATGAGTGAACTACATGAAGAAAGGTAACAAAGACAAAAAAGACAGCTTGCATGTCACTTGTATGTAAATGTATTCACGTATCTGCATAACTTATAATATAACACATTGACAAAATTCAACAACTCACACTACATTAAATACTATTACTAACCTGTATTTGAAATTTGATTTTTTAATTATTCAGATTTTCAGCATCAAAAATGTTCCTAATTACTACACTTGAGTTTTAAAATACACAAAAACAACATTCAATCTTGGTTAAAGGTCAGATTGGATTACCAAGTCTGAATGAAGTCTATTTTTTCATTTTTTAAATACCCAATTCTCTGACTTAATCCAATCCAATTGCTGAAATCCGATCAGATACATTTTGAAATACTGGGCCCTGGATATTTGTGACATAGCCTCTTCCAGCAGTCTGAGGGTCTTATCAGTATTTATCATGTACTGTATGTTCATGTAATGTCTTAAATGTATTTTTTGTTTTTCTTTGTTTTTCGTTTTTTAAAGGTGAGGCCCCATTTATAAACCCCTTGGGATTTCTAGCCTCAAACTGCACAATATCATTATTTATTTTTCCTCACCTATTCACTTTGTTTTTCTCCTTGTCTTCTTATTAAAAATTCAATAAATTAATTAAAATAAATCAAATTTCCTTTCTTTCAGATATATATAAACTGCACCAGAATTAGAGAAAGAGACAAATTGGGATGACAGCACATACATGACTATATTACTACACTCATGATTTCAAAATGAATAGATGTAAACAATAATATCTCATTTGTATCTAGAATTGTATCCAAGTTATTGGTATTCACACTTGGATCCCCTTGGGTTTTTAAAAAAAAGAATTCCTTTGTATGTTAATGTTTAACAATGAATTTATGTCTCCCCTGTTAAAAAGCAGAAGGATTTGTCATACAAGGAAATCCCAGAAAGGATTTACTTCTTCAGTGTTTTTCTTTCTTTTCGAAAGATATTGATTTCCTTTCTGTACACTACTGTACCCTGTGGTACACCAATAAACCACTGTGGAAACCAACCAACCAACCACTACTGAACAGAGAAACATGCATTTCTGAATTGGCAAGTGGAAGCATAACTTGTTACATATTGTATGCAGACAGCCATTTTGAGCCCATCTTAGCTCTGAGAGAGAAGTTGATTGGTAAAAGTCTAGATAGATGTATGATGTGGTATTATGAAATGCTTGATGTGAAAACTGGATTGTCCAGTATGGTATGGTACAGTAATCGATTTTCTATTGGAGTGCAGAATGTTGTGTTGGTAATTCAGAGATTTGCATAAGCAGGGCATTGAAAATAACACACACACACACACACACACACACACACACACACACACACACACACACACACACACACACACACACACACACACATGCCCCAGAAGTCCCAGATGACTGCAGAGAGAAAGAGCATTATGTGGAAGTTTCTGTGGTTATTTCCAACAAAAACTTGGCAAGAATGACCGTTGTTGAATGAGACTCAGTTAAACACGACACACTCAAATAAAGACAAGAGCCAGTTATTCAAAGAGGGAAAATTATTTTCAAAAAGCAGAAGAAAATAAGCTGTTTGTCGAAGAAGAAGAAGCTTAAAAAGAGAAAAACATTTCCCTGCCACGTCACTGAGTAAACTAGCCTACCCCAAAGCAGCATTCCCCACAAAATCAAAAACATCATAACAGTTATATTAGAAAATAAAAAACTAAAAAGGATAGCAAAGTGAGGCGTTATTTGTGGAGAGACTACAAGCCATGACACATCATCATCACAAACTGCATGCAGCTACATCAGCTCCCCCCCAACCTGATCCTTGACCCGTGAACTCTGACCCCTGACTCCCCAGGTCATTTGCCCTGAGGTTAAAAACCCAGGAGAAACTTGAGACACTGGCAAGTTCTTCCTCTAGTGTTCTGAGCACTATACCAGAGAACTGCAGCATCCTAAGAACAATAGCTGATCGATGTAAGATGGGCCTTGTATTAAAAAAAGCACACATATAAACCCTACAGTTAATAATAACAACAACAACAACAATAATAATAATAATAATAATAATAATAATAACAATAATAATAATGTAATTATTGTAATAATAAAGAGGCTTTACAGAGTATAAAAGCAGGCAGGTGAGTGGACAGATGAGTTGAAACGCCAGATGGGCACACATACATACATACCCCACACACACACACACACACACACACACACACACACACACACACACACACACACACACACACACACACACACACACACACACACACACACACACACACACACACACACACACACACACACACACACACACACACACACACACATAGTAAAGTAGAGAGAAATTCGGACCAGGCTTCCCCCAGTGACCTGAAACCAAGCAGATGTGTGTAAACATTGGCCTCTGCAGTGGCCGCAACCAGGAACAACAACTACAAATACTGCACCATGCTATAGGGTAGATGCTAAGTGGGATCCTTGGGAAGACCCTATCCTTACCCCTATCCATAACCATAACCCTTACCTACAGTAACTCTAACCTTAAACTCCATTTCAATGTTTAGAGTGGGGCCGTCCCAAACATCCCAGTTAGACTTTTCCCATGCTATAGTGGGCTTGCCACAGATCTGAAAGCCAGTCCTGCACCTCCCTTTATCATCCTGTGTGGTCTTGCCAGCAGTAGCAACAGTGGCAATACTATACTGTTAGAACAGGTGAGAGAGTACAAAGGTGTTCTTACAGTAAAAACGAGGCAGGCAAGAGTGCCGACTGTGTTGTGTTGTTTGTGAGTTGGTGGAATGTGTATGTGTACTGTATGTATAATGTATGTGTGTATGTTTAAGTGTGTGTAATGTGTGTGTGTGCAGGTGTTTGAGTTTGAGGGAATTGGCAAGGTGGCATTTCACATGCAGAAACATTGCATTGGCATCATTTGAGGTTGTAACAGCAGTGCGATGCTAACTTAGCCATCCGCTACATCAGGGGAACATGCGCATCGCCCTGGAGACAGGGCTTTCAACCAAAAAACTTTGATTAAACCCCTTGTTGAAGGGATTGTTGTAATTTGACACCAGCCCCCTCCCCCTCATGCAGAAATCCCCCCACCCCCCTCCTCAGGCCACTCTAACTTCCTCTTCACTTATCTAATCATAGCCAATCATATTGAGTGTTCCTTGCTGCTCCACTCTACCCACCAACCGCCACTGAAACATGAGATCCCTGTAAGTGTTGGCCCCGAAAACATCATATTCAGTCAAAGATGTTGCTGTTTTCACACAATACCTCCATTATAAATGTACAGTATTAAATGCAGGTGTTTTTAACCTGCCTACAAAGATGGTCCAGTGACCATAGAAACCTTTAGAAAGATTTAGAAAAAAAGACACTTTTGCTGAGGTTCCTTGAATTGGGGAGTGAGAGGGTAAGAGAGGAGGGATAGTCGCCTCCAGGGACAAACACACCAACACAGAGACACATAGGACCGTTCGTACCATTAGTACACGCTATTCATGAGTCACAGAAGTCCCTTATGTAACTGTTTCCAACCTTAGTAATAATAATGAACTGGGATCCAACTGTCCCTGGGCCCAAAAGGTAAAAATATCAACATAAAAAGATTAGACATACGAGTACAGCAACTGAGGCCTAATAACCCGAAAAACAGTCTAAAATACAAGAAAATCATTTCATTGTAAATAAATCACATGGACTCCATCAGGGAGCTGGCTGGCCATGATGACCGGAGGTGAGACGGACGGACGGACGGACAGACGGACGGACAGACGGACGGACGGACAGATGGACGGTGTGAGAGTCAAACTGAGAGTGTCTGTAAATCTATGGCTCAGGACCACAGAGCTACATGGAGCTCAGTCCACAGCTCCGACACACACTCACACAACCACTCTCTTAGTTATCTCTCTCCTCCAGGTTCTCCCTGGATCACACGACTCCTCTGTATCTGCTCCTCTCCTCTCCCTCTTCATCTCTATCCATGCCTTCTCTTTTTCACAGCCCTCCTTAGCTCTGTCTGTCTCAGGCTTGAGTGTCTCTCTCTCTCCTTTGTTCTATCTCATGTTCTCTCTCTCTCTTCCCGCCCCTGTCTCTTGTCTTCCTCCGTGGCAGTGTAAAGGGTGTGGCCCTAAGGCTCCTCCTCCCCCGTGGAGACGGCCAATCGCATGGCCACAGACAGGTGGTCTGTGAGGCCAGCCAGCTGGGTGATGAAGCTGAACTCCTCGATGTCCTGCAGGTGGCGACAGAGAGCAGTCATCTCACATGACATCATCATCATCATCATATCACAGGGATAATCCATAAAACATGATTTAATCACACATCAATAATACTGGGTTCAGCGCAAGGAAATTAAATGTGTGTTGATTTCAATCCTTATCATAACACACAGATGGTACAGATTGTCCCAGACCTAGAAAACAATGTCAGTGAAGAATGTCCTACTGAGCCTGCTGTTGAAGGAATAAAAACATGCCATAGCTAAGCTTTATCACAAGGTGGCATCTTAGTGCCACACATGATAATGAGAGAGAGAGAGAGAGAGAGAGAGAGAGAGAGAGAGAGAGAGAGAGAGACATGTTGTTGGTGTACAACATCTATGCAAATCAAGTCATTTGGTTTTCCCATCCCATCCAATCTATAACCAACATTTAATAAAAATACCCTCCAACCCGTCTCCTCTTTACCCAGTTAGTTTAGTCCAGACTCCAGACATGATACAGTTGGCCCTTTCATCGGTACTTTCAGTCTCCTCTCAATGGCTTAGACCTCCACCTCCTAGCTGTCCATAGGTCATTACAATAGGGGTTTCTATCATGTTATAACAGAGTCATCAACATACCACTTTCCAGTCCTGCTGCAGCCCCTCCTCCTTGTACAGGATGTAGTCAAGCCTCCTCCCATTGCCTTTCAGGGGGATCTTCCTGCCCTTCTGATTGGGACATTGGTTTTTACTGGTGGGGAAAACCAGGTACTCCTTCCTCCCTTCCTCGTTCTCCATCACTCTGTCAAACACACAACCAAACCACTTGAACGAATGTGAACAAACATGACAGTGTGTGTGTGTGTGTGTGTGTGTGTGTGTGTGTGTGTGTGTGTGTGTGTCTACGCGTGCGTGGGTGGGTGCATGTGTGTGTGTGTGTGTGTGTGTGTGTGTGTGTGTGTGTGTGTGTGTGTGTGTGTGTGTGTGTGTGTGTGCGTGGTTGAATGCACGCATGCGTGTCAGTGTATGTCTCTGTATTAGTCAAACATGTACAACTTACTTTTGTAAACTCTCTGGTGAGCTGACCTCCTCATCATAAAGTCCACTGGTGTCCAGGTATGTAC
>NC_139657.1:17427200-17444700 GCF_951799395.1 Argentina silus | reverse complement strand
TCTTGTGAGACTAGTCACAAGGCTAAAAGTCCTAGTGAGCCCACAGAACTGAAAATAAAACACTCATCTGGACCCAGACTTTGGCTGAGTTCCGAATTCCCTATCCTTCTCCCCAAAGGGTCCAATATTCCTCTTCATGCAGCATTGGGTTGGTGTAAGCATCAGCTGGAGACAGTTTCCACCATATTTCTTTCACCAGTCTTTTCCTTTATTAAGTCTGAGGGAGAGTGAACAACTGCACACTGTCCAGTGTTTGACTAGATTTTTGCATTGACACAGCTGGAGTAAAAGCATGACCCTCCCAGTGTAGGAAACTCATTTAATAACAAATGGAGTGAGAAGCTATGGAAGAAGCTATGGGAGAAGCTATGGGAGAAGCTATGGGTAGATTTCTCATTGTTTTCCATTAAAAATACACTTTATCTGAGTATGCCTATTTAGAGGTTTTCTCTTTAATGTATTCAAACGCCTTATATTACACATGCACACACACACACACACACACACACACACACACACACACACACACACACACGCCCCTACTTCCACCCTGCACTCAGAGGTTTTAAATAATAATAAGAGGGATAAATGTTGAGACTGAAAATCTTTAATTACTGGCTTGCGCACTCTTGAGGGAAACATTTTTAATTAATATTCTATCTCTACACACATGCCTCCTCCCTGTACTGTATCTCTCCCTATCTCTCTCTCCCTCCCCCCCCTCCCTCCATATCTCTCGCTCCCTCTATCCCTCCCTCCCTTCGTTTGCCTCTGAAGAACTACTTTAAAAAGTTGCTCTCAGAGACTCCTAAGGTCACAGAGCTCTAAAGTTAATGTTTCGCACTTAAAGAGAAAGAAGTAGTTACTGTTGTACCCTCTATAGCCCACCTGTCTCTTCACCTGCCTAGCACCAGATTGAGAATGTTGCTCTGTTTCACATTGTTGTAGGCTATGTATGTTAGTTCCAGCAAAGCAAATATCAGTCTACAGTAATGCTATACAGTCTACAGTAATACCACCTAGTCAGCAGACAATTGTGGGCCAGATCTGGTTTTGTGGTGGCACATATGGCTGAGTGCTGAAAACGGCAAGTATTACATGTGCCACACCAAGTCCGAATGTCGGGGGCCAGCCATGGGTGAGAGTTGGCATTTTCCTCATGGGTCAGCTCTGGGGTGTGATATCTGGCCCTGATATGTTCCTGTAGTTACCGGGCCATTTTGGTTTAAATGTGGGGGAGCCAGTTCTGGGTGAGTGTTGTAACTTTGCTCATGGACCAGCTCTGGGATGAGATACAGTATCTGGCCCTGATATGTTCCTGTAGTTGGTGAGCCATTTTTGGTTTACTGTGGGGGACCAGCTCTGGGATGAGATACAGTATCTGGCCCTGATATGTTCCTGTAGTTGGTGAGCCATTTTTGGTTTACTGTGGGGGACCAGTACTGGGTGAGGTTGGAAATTTGCTCAAGGGCCAGAGAATGTGGCATTGATACGTTCCTGTAGTTACTGGGCCATCTTTGGTCTAAATGTGGGGGACCAGTACTGGGTGACAGTTGGAACATTGCTTATGTGCCAGTTCTGGTACTGTATGTAGTGTGTGACTATAATTATTACTAGGCCAGTGTAGGTCTGAATGTGGGGGACCAGTACTGGGTGAGAATTGGCAGTTTGCTTATTGGCAAACTCTGGCTTGAAGAAAAGAAGTTACTGTAGTTGCTGGGTCACTTGGATTTGCCATGAAAATGTTAATTCTGTGAAAGCTGTTCCACATCTCCCTTCACACCCTATGTTCCTCCCTCCTTTTAGTCCTAGCCAATGAGAAGATGAATCATGAAGTCTGTAATATATCTTGAAATGGATAAACTGGTGGTTTGGATTTTAAAGGGATCTGTGAAATTGTCTCATACTGTATACAATCCCAAGTCACATCCCAAACCAACTGGGCAGTGTTTAGAAATACAGTACACAATCTTTTGGGGAAATCTACGAATCTCTTCTGGTTTAGAAGAGTTTGACTGTGGAATACTGACAGATGAGAAACATACAGACCATCGGAAGAAATCTAGACTAATCTCACTTGGTTTTGATGAGTCTGTCAGCATGGCCAGTAAAAAAATAAAGTGGACTGAGATAAGTCTCAATTTCATCAGACAGACCATCTGTCTCCCAGACAAAAACAATAACAAATTACTGGACTGACAAAACAAAATCTATGCATCCATATTTATTTATGAACAAATTGGATAAGACTACTGGTAGCACATCAGCTTTCAAGCTTTTCAGACCTCCAAAAAGTTCCCTTACACTTGACAAATTCTCAATTTATAGTAGACACCCAATTAGACTCAGGTGTGCCCAATTAAGGCACAACACACCGGATGCCCCTCCACTCATTAAGGTAAATAAATAAATAAATAAATAATAATAATCATGTAAGCCACAAAGGCCAAGCCTGGGCCAGAATGTTTGTTCCCTGGGCCAGAAGTGGACCGGCTCTGGTGGACGTACCTAAACCCAATCATCACTATGAAAATGCCAAATCTTAGCCAACGTGTGGATGTGACCCAGTTACCACTTGGAATTATGACCCAGAAATGGGCCAGATACAGTTACCACATCTAAGCCTTAAGCAACCAGACCTGGCCCATATATGGACTATTTATCACATACCAGCCAAGATCTGGCCTTTTCATGGCAAAGATCAAGCGCAGGTATGACGGCCAGAGTCGGTCAACTTCTGTCTTACCTGGGACACATCCATATGCAGGGTCAAGGTCTGGCCTTTTCATGGCAAAGAAAAGGCTTAGGATTGGCAGCCAGAGCTGGCCCACTTCTGTCCCTGGGAACAAAGTTGTACTTGGGCCACATCTGGACGCCGGTAGAAAACAGATGTGGGCCAGATCTGGGCTGTCATTTCTCTGCTGACTGGGGAGTGTGTACTGTACAATAGGTCAAGCAGCACTAGGACCCAGCAGCTAAGGGTCAGTCATAATAAGAGCATCTGTGAGCGAAAGCAGAGACTGACCCAGAATGACCCCTTGGAGGAGGCACTTAAACAAGCATGTGATGTGAGCTTGTAATCTGAATCAATAAGCAGCAGGGGGAGGTGTATCAGACATGATTGTCAGAGTAGAGCAGCTCTGTGGATTGAGGGTATTTAACAGGACTGTCAGCCTCACAGCGCCAGCCTCAGATCCATCATCACCTACAGGCTGAGAGCTGCTGAGCTGCCCAGCAGTGTGTGTGTGTGTGTGTGTGTGTGTGTGTGTGTGTGTGTGTGTGTGTGTGTGTGTGTGTGTGTGTGTGTGTGTGTGTGTGTGGAGCTGGATCTGGGCCAGAACTATGATCTGGAGGCTGGATTTGGGCCAGAGCCGGGACATGAGAACCATGCAGGTGGGTGATTAATGAGCCCAAACACCTGTCATTACTCTCTCCACTGGAGTGACACACAGACCTCGTCATTACTCTCAATGCAGAGGGATTGTTATTACTCTTAACAGACAGGCCTTGTTGTCATTACTCAGCCCAAAGGAGTAACAAACATACACACACACACACACACAAACACACACACACTCAGGGGTCTCTTCATTACTCTCGACACACACACCTCCTCCTCCTCTGCCCCATGGAGTACACACACACTCACACTGGGCTCAAACAGTCATCTACATGGCGCCACTGCTGTAGCTCACTGCTGGGAATGACATAGACCAACACTCACAAAACACAATCTGGTTGAATTCATGCATCTCAATGTTGACATCTAGCCATATCCCTTGCATATGAATACTATGATACTCCAGTTGACCTGTGTTTACCCAATTATGCTTGTGAAACAATTTGAGTCCAACAACAACATACTAAAGAAACCTTTATACATCCCTTGTTTTACAAGTATAGAAATATAGAGCCATACTTTATAAATAGAGTCAGATTGTACAATTATAATCAAAGACAGAGATAGCAGAATACTTAATGGCAAAAAATACTTTGCTGCAAAATGACACATTACGTTAGAGAGTAAACCCATATTTGTTCTTCTTTGATAAAGAATTAGAGCTGGAGTATTATTCAATTTAATGTAAGTTAATGTGAGTTGTTAAACTTCCAAATCCCCTCAAGGATACAGAGAATTATGTTTAAATTATTCAGCTCTGTTCAGTGTTCACAGAATCTCTATGACAGCTAGACTGAATATCTCTGTCCAACAAATGTATAAACATATCAAGCTCAATCACCAACCACATGGAAAGGGAGCTGAAGGGCTTTTGAAGAACATTTCACTGCTTTACTACAAGTTTGGCCTTAGACTTGGTTAGTCTCCATGTAATCGTTCTAATAATTAATTAATTTCCAAACATCCATGGGTATCTAAAAAGTCAGTGTGTGTATTTTTTTGTGAGAAAAGTCATCAATAAATATTTGTAATAATTATTTTCCCCTTGCCTCCACCTGTCGTTGAAATGCACAGTGTCTGTAAGTATAGGCATTTTGGATTGACAGTTTGTCTTATGAGTCGTTCATCCATTGATGCATATTCCTTCTTTCCTAAATTGAATGTATACCAATTTGTTAGACGTCTATAGTGTCTCTTATGGATGTATGAGGCATTTCTGTTTTCAGTTGGTTGCTACTACATTTTTGGTGAGTTACTTTGGAGCTATTTACCATTTTTAGAAATGTGTAAGTTACCGAACAGGTAGTTTTTTTCTATCTTGCAACATACAGCTGTGCTCAAACAACAAGGTAACTTCAACGACATCATTTTCTTACCATTGTTTTCTGAACAGTGCTGTATGTTACACTATGTGCACTGCTAGTGCTAAAACGCAGGGATGTAAAATGTAGACAAATTATATTATTGGTTTATTTGATTGAGTTGTATCACTGCCCTTCTAATGACAGCTGTTCCACTCCCTATCTTTCCCATTCAAGTGAGTAAAACGTGCTATAGCAAAAACCATGGCAGTGGCAGCAGAGAGCGCGTCTCAGTAAGGACAGTTAACAATAAAGTAATGCAGCTAAAAAACTAAAATGTGTATTAAAAAACTGTGTGCCTTACCTGATCTTTAATTGTCCTACATTATCTTTTTTTGAAATATAGACAATGTCATACTAACAGACTTTGAAAGACTACACTTTTGATTGTAAAACTTTAGCACCTTTTATCAATTCCTGGCTAAACTGAATACTGCTCAATACAAACATTGTGTATTTACCTCATATTAACCATATACTGTATATAGTGCTGCTTGAAAGTTTGTGAACCCTACAGCGATAGTCATTATTTTTGTATAAAATATTAAAATGAACTTATAAAATCTTTATCTAAACCCCAATTCATAATAAAGACATTCCAAATAAAGGACACCAATAAAAAAATATGATATATTTTCATTGTTTATTTAACAAAGTGGTTTATTTAACAAAAACTCAGATTTTATGTGTGCAAAAATATGTGAACCTCTTCAGTCAATAGCTTGTGGCACCTCCATTAGCAGCGATAACTTCAGCCACTAATCAGTACAGCCACTAATCAGTCTCTGACATCTGTTTTGAGGGATTTTTGCCCACTCCTCTTTACAGACCTCAGCCAACTGAGTGAGGTTTGAGGGGTGTCTGGCATGAACTGTCCGCTTCAGGTCCTGCCACAGCATCTCGATTGGATTTCGGTCAGAACTTTGACTTGGCCAATCCAAAACGCAAATCTTCTTTCTCCTGAGCCATTCTTTGGTAGATTTGCTTGAATGCTTTGGGTCGTTGTCTTGTTAGAAGACCCATTTTCACCCCAGCTTTAGCTCCTTGACTGATGGCTTGACGTTCTGTTCAAGAATCTCCTGGTATACCTCAGAATTCATGGTTCCCTTAATGATGTGGAGTCGTCCAGGTCCAGAGGAGGGCAGTTTGGTTCTTTTTGACAGCAGAGGCTTCTTCCTAGCAACCCTCCCATGAATGCCATTTCGATTCAGTGTTCTTCTTATTGTTGAATCATGCACAGTTACCTGAGATGCAGCAAGGGAGGTCTGCAAATCTCTAGATGTTATGTTTGGGTTGGCTTTTACCTGATTTATTATTTTTCTTGTGGCTCTTGAGGATATTTTGGAAGGGCGTCCACTTCTAGGCCGAGTTGCTGTCATGTTAAATGCTCTCCATTTGTAAATCATTTGCCTCACAGTAGACTGATGGAGCTCAAATCTTGTTGAGATGATTTTATAGCCTTCCCCAGACTGATATGCTCTCACTACCCTCTTCCTGGTGTCCTGGTACCCAATTATTTACCCACCTGATTCTACTTACCAACTTGATTTAACCAATGCAACTTGGGGTTCACTTATTTTTGCACCTGCACTAATTTCTAATAATTAATTAATAATAATTTATTTTTTCTACTACACGCATGATTTCCTCTAAACCAACATATGGACTGACATTTTACTTGCTTTCAGCTATTATTTTGCTGGATCCTGGAATATACTACAAAATCTGCTGAAACTAAACTATACTGTATAAGCAAATGATGAATAAATAAAAATCATTCCTACAGCAAATTACAAACTCAGAACTATTCATATAGAGCTCCTGCCAATGCTATCATTAGAAGAGGAGAAGAGAGAATGCTTTACCTTGACAAAGAGGGCTCCCTTGGCAGCCAGGGCGTCCTCTCCTTGCCCGTTGGGGTAACACTCAAAGTGGGCATCCAGGATGGGGTAGCGGCTGGCCAATAGCAAACCGCTGTTGAGGAACTTGAAGCGCGAGCAGCAGCCCTTCCAGCCGTAGCGCCCCACGTCACTCAGGATGAACGGGAAGTAGCGGTGCAGCTGCTTCCGCAGCCGCGATGTCGCCCCATGGTCGAACACTTCCTGCAGACACAGGAAGTCCAGGTTGGCGGGGAAGAAGGCCGAGATCTCATGGTCGAAGCCTTCGTCGCCGGGCCGACGCTTGCGGCCGGCATGCCTCTTCAACATGGAGGTGCGGTGGGAGAGGGTGTTGTTGGAGGGCACCCCGCCCCCGTCCCCGCCCATGTGGAAGCGGGTCAGGGATTCCCTGGAGGCGGTGGGGCTCTCGCAGCCTGGGTCGGCCTCCCCACAGCGATGGTTCCCTGTGTCAGCCTCCGGAGGGTCTGGCTCTGGGGCACTGATACTGATCTGGACCCCCGAGGCTGTCTGGTGCAGGGGGCAGTCTCCTGGGGCTGCCTGGACCCCTGTGGTGGGGGTGGTGTGGACAGGGCAGTCTGAGCTGTTGTGTCCCCCAGCAGAGTGGAGGGGGCAGTCGGGCGTGTTCTCTCCACCAGTTAAGTGTATGGGGCAGTCTGTGGAGCTCGGATCTCCAACCTGGTGGATGGGGCAGTCAGGGGTGGTCTGGGCACCTGAGGGGTGGATGGGGCACTCTGTGGCTGCGGTGAGGGGTTCGGTCTCAGCCTCGCCTGTGTTGTCACCAGGCCGCTGATCCAGTGAGGAGGTGCGTCGGAACCCTGTGGCGAGGCTGCTAAAGGACATGGCGCTGATGGATGTGTTGGTGGGCGAGTCAATGTAGATCTTGATCTGCGGCCGGCTGGCCCCGTTGCGGATACGCTTGCCCACTTCACGGGCGCGGCGCTGCGTGTCTGACAGGTTGTTGAAGCGCGCCAGCGAGTCAGGAAGCAGGCAAACGTTGGCGCTCCCGAAGCAGAAGCTCCGCCCCTGCGGCCTCCACTCCCCAACTGCCACCTCCGCCCCGGCTGTGCCTTGCTCGGCCTGGTGCTTGTCTGGTCGGCGGTGGGTGTAGAGGTAGGGCTGGCGGACAGCCTGGAGGGGGGCCCAGAGCAGGAAGCCCAGGAGGGCAAAGGGGAGCGAGGCCAACAGGAGCAGCAGGTAGAGGGGCATGGACACCAGGACGTAGAGTGTCAGGAAGGAGCAGGGGTCCTGAGAGCGCCGGCGCTTCTCCAGAGAGGTGGCCACGCAGGAGGCCAGCAGGCGGTCCAGCAGCCAATAGCAGGGGAAGATGAAGGCCCAGGACATGCCGCTAAGGAAGTGCAGAAAGGCACCAGAGAAGGGAGTGGTGTGGAGGACCATCTCTGCTACCTCACACTCCAACCACTCTACACTACGAAATCAATAACAAAATAAAAAACAACTTAAAACTCAAATCTACCCTCCCCCCTGGGTGGATAAACAGCCACTACATGATTCTCTTGGCTTCCACCAGCAGGCTTTCTCTTTCTCTGACGCCTCGGGGGTCCCTCCCTCTCCCCCTCCCCTTGGTAGTGCTGCCCCCAGAGGAGGAACGAGGTACTAAAGTCTCTGGGTGGAGGGCATCATGATGAGGAGAAACTGACTGTGGTGGTTATGAAGATTCCATGGACATCAGGAGAGCAGAACTATGATACAGAAGGTCTCAACATCTCTGCTTCACAACCTGCAGAGAGAGAGAGAGAGAGAGAGAGAGAGAGAGAAAGAGAGAAAGAGAGAGAGAGAAGAGGGATCAGCTGGGAAATTACTCACTCTGATTGGAGCGTGTGGTCAGCAAAATTGGCCTTGTTAATTTCCTAATGTCTCAGAACGGTTACTAATACTCCATCACAGATGATATACAGACACAACATTTTCCCGATAGGCTGGCCATGCATGCAATATTAAAATACAGATTCAAATATACAAAGATAGAGATACACTTATGTGTATCCATCCAGTAAAATGATATTGCTTCAGTATATACACTTTGGATAACACAACAAATACCATCAAAAAAGGTCATGTGATTTAACTGACCAAAGATGACTTAAATTCCTAAAAACATTCCAGCATCCTGTACTGTCAATAGTCTTTAGATGGATGCCCTCGTTCCCCAGCGACCTTATATCAATAGAAGATTGAGTGGAAAGTGAAGCAGCAATCCACAGTATGTACATGCAGTATATTCAGTATGAATAAATGATGAATAGTTCATTCATGCTTGGTAACAGCTGGGGGTAGAATAGCAGTGTGAGGGCCTCACATTCACCACACAGACCACACTACCACAACACCACCCTATTCATTTCAGCCTAGGATGAATGTTGTTACCAGAGTTATTACAGAGCTACTATACAGGTATAGGGGCATGTAAATGTAAAGTTTGACCAAATGTATTTTCTGTAAGCTTTCTGTAAGCAAAAAAAGCTTTCTGGGACTCTCTGTCAAGGGATTTCTGAAGACTAAAATATTGACAGATCTCCAGTATACAGTATGCCACAATAGCAGATACTCTCAGTACAGTGTGCACATAGATTTGTATATGGTCCGGGCGGGAATTGAACCCACAATCTAAGCGTTACTAACATAAAAAAGTGTCATGATTCTATTGTTAAGTAACCCTGAAGCATTACCAAAGCCTCTTTCAAATATAGAACATCTCTAGTATGACTCTTTCTAGGCACAGAGTAATTGATATATATTGCAATAAATAATGATTCTAGAAGTAGGCCTTTTAATCAGGTCACCATCATGTGTAATGTCATCATGTGTAACCTCTGTGTGTGTGTGTGTGTGTGTGTATGTGTGTGTGTATGTGTGTGTGTGTGTGTGTGTGTGTGTGTGTGTGTGTGTGTGTGTGTGTGTGTGTGTGTGTGTGTGTGTGTGTGTCATCACATGTTACGTCATGTGAGTGAGTCATCGGTCGTCACCAGGGTTAATGTTCTACTGTCTGTCATCTTGTATAACGCCATCCTGTAGGCCATGTCACTAAGCCGGTAGCAGCAGGAGTAGGAGCAGACCCTGTGTTAGCTGGATGAGGATGCCCTGCCTCAGCCGTTGCTCATACATCTACCATTGCCCTTGCCTCTGCCCCTTGCCCCTAGCTCTGTCCCTGTCACTGTCCCACCCCTACCTCTGCCTTGTTCCTGAACCTGCCTCTTGCCCCCGCCTGTCCCTGGCCCTACCTCTGCCCCTGCCCCTATCCCTGCCTTGCCTTGCCCCTCCCCCTACCCCTGCCCATGTTGCCCCTGTCCCTGTCCCTACCCCTATCTGTCCCTATACCTATCCCTACCCCTGCCCATGTTGCCCCTGTCCCTGTCCCTACCCCTATCTGTCCCTATCCCTATCCTACCCCTGCCCATGTTGCCCCTCTCCCTGGTCCTACTCCTATCTGTCCCTATCCCTATCCTACCCCTGCCCATGTTGCCCCTGTCCCTGGTCCTACCCCTATCTGTCCCTATCCCTATCCCTACCCCTGCCCCTGTCCCTGCCTGGCCCCTGCTTCCTTCCCCTGGCCCTTCAGAGTGACTGCTGTACGTTTTTTTGTGGACGTCTGACCTACGTTAACAGAGCAGCTCCTGAGGCTACCTATGACCTTATCCTGGGGGTTGAGATGGCCATGCAGTGGGACCATACTGGAGTATACTTTTCTCCAGTGAGCTGTTTTCATGTTAACCTTTTCTGAGTTATCATGACATGCTCATTTTTACGTCTAATCTGCATGCTGTAAAATAGCGGTTCTTGTGTGAATGAGGCCATAGTATTGGAGACATGTTCTGTATTCACTTTACTGTGTGTGCTACTTTGCTAATATGATAAATGTAAAGATAAATAAAATGTATCTTCGATTAAATAATCTGGGAATTATTATTTTAAATCCTACAGGTTTTGTTGGCTACGTACGTTACCCCTTTGAACACTCATGTCAATAGGTACAATATCTTGACGTCAGAATCATGAAGATGGCCCTCAATGCTGAATTTTGCTGATGACAACAACGACAACAACAACAACAGCGTCTAATAGGATTTGGAATCAGCACTGTGATCACTTCTATTATCCAACAGCCTCGTTCCTGGTCTGGCATTGGAGGCTTCCTATTAAGGCCAGAGAAAAAGTATTCTCTGTGAAATCTGTTGTATTAACAATCCTCTCTTTTATGGTGCGCTGGCTGGATGCTGGGTCTCCTGGGCTGGAGCTCAGAAAACCAGCTTTAAAGTCACCGTAATAACTTTTGATCATATCTAATATGCTTAATGCATTTCACACAGAAGGGGTAATGGGTTTAACCCCAGTCATAATCAACACAGTGACAACACTAAATCCATTTATGAATTAAGAGAGGGGTGGTGTGTGTGTGTGTGTGTGTGTGTGTGTGTGTGTGTGTGTGTGTGTGTGTGAGTGAGTGAGTGTGAGAGAGAGAGAGAGAGAGAGAGAGAGAGAGAGAGAGAGAGAGAGAGAGAGATATTTAGAAGGAGGCAGAGAGAGGAGAGAAGGAGCAGGTGTAGAGAGATGTTCCTAGTCCCCTCACTGGTTCCCTGGACAGATTGACTCGTGACCTCACCGTCAGAGGAGTGGAGGACAGATGGCTGAATAAAAGGGGGGCAAGCGCAGGGAAAAACACCAGCTCTTTTATCAAAGACTAACTCTGTGTCTTATCCAGCCAGAAAAAAACATAATCCTCAACTATGATGAGAGAAAGAGAGAGAGAGGGGCGCACGGAGACAGAGCTGGAGAGAGAGAAAAGGGAGAGAGAGAGAGAGAGAGACAGAGAGAGAGAGAGAGAGAGAGAGAGACAGAGAGAGAGAGAGAGAGAGAGAGAGCATCATTGTATGGCGCTTTAGTCTAAGTCAACATCTCTCTGTCTCTCTGGCTGTCCTTCTGTATCCCCCCAGCCCCCCCCCCCCCCCCCCCACGCGCACACACACACACACACACACACACACACACACACACACACACACACACACACACACACACACACACATAGATTTCTTAGTGCACACAGCCACACACGGTAAAAATTCATTTAACACAAACACATTCAGAGACACAAATTCACCCTGACACAAGTCGACCCAGAGAGGAACTCTCACAGAGAGGCTTTCTGCTGTCAGTACCAATCTAGTCTGAGCTGCTGTGTTGTCTCTGCTAGTTCCTCTGCTTCGGCTGCTGATGACAGGCCAGACCAGACCAGACCAGACCACACCAGGGCAGGCCAGACCAGGGCAGGACAGGGCAGGGCACTACTATAGCCTGGGCCCACAGTGACAAATGTCTGCTGTAACCTACTGTACGTACCTGCAGTATGACCAGGCTTGAATGTGATCGTCTCTAAACACACCCATACTTGTGCTTAGCAGAACGCTCGGTGTGAAATGCGCTTCTAGTCAGTGAGGGAAGTGAGAGAGAGACAGAGGAAGGAAGAGATGGAAACCACAGAGCAGTTTTTAATACTCCAGCAGTAACCATGAGCACATACACCCACAAGTTCACACACACACACACACACACACACACACACACTGATATCACCACAAAAAAAGATTCTCCTCCATCGAGGAGACACTTGTCAACATTGTTTCTGTATCTTGCAGGAGATATGTGATGTAAGATGTCTCCCCTGTCGAAGAAGGCTGTATTATTTTTTTCTACCAAATCATGTGGGTGGTTGTTCGAGAAAAAGATCTTTGATAACAATCTTGTGGGCTATATTTTCTCATGTTTTGCAAAGAGCCCAGGGCACTCTCCTGCCTTTATCACGAGACAAAAACACACACCGTAGTGGAAGCAAAACAGAGCCTAGAGAGCCTCATTAGGATTAGGCTTCTCAGACAGGAGGGCTGTGCTTGATAAACGACTGGGTGCCTGTGAAATAGTCCCCATGGATCTGTTTTGAAAATGTCCTCTTCAACTGAATCAATACTGATAACATGTTCCTGTGTGTGTGTGTGTGTGTGTGTGTGTGTGTGTGTGTGTGTGTGTGTGTGTGTGTGTGTGTGTGGTGTGTGGTGTGTGTGTGTCTATGTATGTACTGTATGTGTCTGTGTGTGCGTATATGTTTGTGTGTGTATGTTTGCATAGTGCTTGTGTGTGTGTGTGTGTGTGTGTGTGTGTTTGTGTGCTTGCGTGCGTGCATGCGTGTGTGTGTGTGTGTGTATGTGTGTGTGTGTGTGTGTGTGTGTGTGTTTGTGTGCTTGCGTGCGTGCATGCGTGTGTGTGTGTGTGTGTGTATGTGTGTGTGTGTGTGTGTGTGTGTGTGTGTGTGTGTGTGTGTCTGTCTGTCTGCATTGAATTTATTTGTGCGTGTGCGTCAATATGTGAGAGTGGGTTAAATGAGTGATGTACCACTGAGTGTCCGGTGACCATAGAGATCGATGAAGCCTCACCCATTCAGTTGTGGCGGTTTCCTCCTGTTTCATTATTAATGGAGAAGAGTCATGGAGAGTGTATGCAGCTGCTGCCTGCTGTATAGAGAATAATGACCAGATCAGACACACACACAACACACACACACACACACACACACACACACACACACACACACACACACACACACACACACACACACACACACACACACACACATACATACAGAAAGGCACTGTACAGATGTGTCTATGTACAGAGCATAAACTCTAGAATAGACCAGTATATTTGAAAGCAAAAGAAGAAAATAGAGCTGGAACAGATGCAGGATAGCCACTGCTGTTTCCCTCTCCAGACCCCTGAGCCATGTACCTGCTCTGACTCTCTGTCTGCCTTCTCTAAGCTGAGGAAGTTACCTCCTGCTCCTGCTTTTTCTCCACCAGCGAGCCGAAGGGAAGGGAGCGAGTGCCAGAGAGAGAGAGAGAAAGACGAGTGACGTCGCTCCGCTCCGAGCATGCTCAAGGGATTTCTGTTGTCATGGTGACCCAGACACATGCACTTAGGAACTGTACTATTGTGGCTTGTCAGTGTCTGGAGAATGTTCCCCCCATCTTACACACACACACACACACACACACACACACACACACACACACACACACACACACACACACACACACACACACACACACACAGTAAAACAAACATACATTGCTGAGCTGGTTTCATGGTGTTGTGTGAAAATGGGAACTAACAATCTAATAACTCAGAGACACAGGTGTAACGCTCGCAGGTTTAAGGCCTCGGAGTCCGTCAGAAAACAAATAAAAACAAAAACGTTGGCTCAATCTGTAGTTAACTAACCGCAGCAACACTCACACACTCACACACACACACACACACACACAAACACACACACACACACACACACACACATACACACACACACACACACACACACACACACACACACACACACACACACACACACACACACACACACACAGCTGCCTAGTCTGTCCTAATTTGTGTGATAATAATAAGTGTGCCTAATGCTTCACTTACATAAGGCTGCCTATCTTGAATAACATCAGGCCAATGGGAAACGCTCCAAAAATAAAGCAATAATAAGTCATTTGCATCACTGTTTATAGCCTGTCTATCATGGATACTGTGCCTCTCCAGATCCAGATAACAGAAAATTATCAACCAGATTATAACCTTTTACTGAATGCTGTGAATATTCTGCTCTGACATCCGAGGTCAGTCTATTTGTGTTGTTGTGTTGCTGTTGGGACTGGTCGTTTCTATTGGCTGATGGCTGGGGATTTGTGTCTGTCTGGACAAACGGTCCCATGGGTTCTGTCCAGCTCTGCTCTCTTTTGGAGTGCTTTATTTTGGTAGGAGAACAGGTCAGAATGGGTCACTGGAATTTTTTTTTCTTTTCCTCTCTCACTCTCTCTCTCATTCTTCCATTCATTACCTCTTCTATTGCGAACAGCAGGACAGTGTGCTCCGTCCTGGGCTCTGTGTAATTGAGGTTCTAATGCATTTAGAGGAAATGGATAATGCCATCACTATTACTGCAATGCAATCACCAGAGTAACCCAATCAGCCCCCTCCTTTAGTCAGGAACAACCATTCCTCATGCTCACTTTCTGAAGGGGTTACTGTAACACACAAGGGTAACCTCTGGCTCTGTTTGTGTTTATGTTTGTGTTATTGTCTTGGAGTAGAGCGAGAGTGATACAGTAGAGAAAAGGAAGAGATAGAGAGAGAGAGAGAGCAAGAGCGAGAGAGAGAGAGAGAGAGAGAGAGAGAGAGAGAGAGAGAGAGAGAGAGAGATAGGGCGGAGACAGTAGAGGACTAGCACAAGCTTCGCTTAGCAAGCTTTGCTTCTCTTAGACAGTACATTTGTAAATCTGTAAATTTGTTAGCTCAATTGGTATTTTGACAAGCAACCAGCAAATGTATTTGTTTTTCGATGTCTGTAAGCTGAAACTGTTTTGCGAGAAGCATTGCTTTAAATCTAGAGAGAGAGAGAGAGAGAGAGAGAGAGAGAGAGAGAGACGAAGCGGGAGAGGGAGAGAGATATAGAGAGAAGGGGGACAGATGGAGAGAGAGAGAGAGAGAGAGAGAGAGAGAGAGAGAGAGAGAGAGAGAGAGAGAGACAGGGCGGAGACAGAGAGAGAGAGAAAGACGAAGAGATAAAAACACAGAGAGAGAAAGAGAAAGAGAAGGACGTGAGAGAGACAGAGACAGAGTGTACTGGAGCAGCCTAGTGCTGTGTAGTATTACAGCGGGGCTTGGCGGCGTATAAAGGGTCCTTGGCGTGTACTGACATGGGGGATTATGATGATGATTCAGAATTATCCCAGCATGCCTCTAGGCTGTGGCCCATATGGGCTGACATGACCACGGGGCAGAGCTCTGCACTAAATATACTTTCAAACCTAGAACACCCCGGATGGATCAATAATAATGGGCTACACGCAACCCTGCTGCCATCTTACTCTTTCTGCTTAGACCATCACACACACACACACACACACACACACACACACACACACACACACACACACTGACCTCTCCACTGTGTTGTCCCTCTCTCTCCTCACTCTGACCTCTGCTCCTCCCCCAGCCACACATCCAACCCCTCTTTACTCCAACCCCCCCCCACCACCCCCAGTCCAAGCCAGGAGGATAATTACTTGATTTAGCTCCTGCATACTCCCCTGCCCTTCAAAAACAGTCACACAGACACAGAGGCAGAATGCACTTTCATATACATTAACATTAACACATCAGTGTGCAGTACACACACACACACACACACACACACACACACACACACACACACACACACAGGGAGGGAGAGAGAGTACAACAAACATACATTGCATCACTGAGCGGGTTCATGGCCTGGTTTTCTCTACAGACATATATAGATTTGTCTATCATTGATTTGTTCCACATTTGTTAGATTTTAAGCAATGCTTCTCCCAAAACGGTTTCAGTTTACAGACATCGAAAAACAAATGAATTTGCTAGTTGCTTGTCAAAATACCAATCGAGCTAACTTTGATTTACAAATGTACTGTCTAAGTTTCTTTCTGTCTCTTGCTTGCTAAGCGAAGCTTGGAATAAAATGTGAGGTTGCACTAGTCCTCTATTGTAGGTTCAATGCAGTGGAGGCTGGTGGAGTTAAAAATCGGAGGATTTGGTGTCAAACACATACTATTCCTTATTCCATGCGTTACAATGAACCCGTCCTTCGACTGCTACCTCCACCAGCTTCCACTGGTTCTACAACAGTTCAAATGCCCCTTCCTTGCCATGTAGGTGTGCAACTTGATAGTAGGGTGCAATGTCTTTAACCAGTGCAAATGCTTCAAGCAGTAGATGAGCTGTACTGTATTCCGACCTAAGTCATTGGAAAGAAACCAACAGAAAAGGCCCTGACACTTTCAGAAACTCAATACTCAGCGAGAAGAGGCGCTATGTTAACGGTAGAGGGGGAAAGACAGAGTGATCACAAGATCACGTCACATCGGAAATGTGAGGGAAAAGGTTGCCATGGAAACGGCCCAAAGTTCAAGCAACAGCAAACACTGGAGAGTGGTACAACAGGGCACAAGACCCCCCTAGTAGAGGAGAGAGAGAGAGAGAGAGAGAGAGAGAGAGAGAGAGAGAGAGACAGAGACAGAGAGAGAGAGAGAGAGAGAGAGAGAGAGGCAACAGATAGAAAGGAGGAGAGGGAGATAGGTGGAGAGAGAGTGAGAGAGAGAGAGAAAGTAAGTCCGTACCTTTGCCCCCATGTCAGAACAAGCACTGTGATCCGTAAACACATTTTCCTGAACATCCTATAACAGCAGTCCTCCCTAGGCCTACTGTATGTCCTGGCTCAGGACAGCACAGCTCAGCTCAGCAGCAGGTTTCCCTCCAGCCCCTCTCCAGGTCTATGTGTAAATGAGACACAGTACAGTCTGCTATGTGTCCCACAGCCCCAGTCCACCTCATCTCTAATCTCAGCACTAGCCAGCTAATTACATACACGCTCTACACACACACATACTGTAAGCACGCACACACACACACACACACACACACACACACACACACACACACACACACACACACACACAAACACACAAACACACACACACATACATCTCGTTTTTGAGGTCAGAACATGGCCTCTAGGTAATGAAAGACCATGTGATGGGTTCCAGAAGGATCCAGCAGGGGTTTGTGTTGGGGTGGAGCCCCACCCTACCCAGACTCCATGCTGCATCTTCCCCCCCTGTGATCAGGCTGAAGCAGGGACCTTGAGGAGGGAGCAGGCTGCTCCAGACCCTGAGCCACCTGGAGGAACAGGATCTACCAGACCCCATCTGGAGCTCTCGTCTCCCTCCTCA
>NC_139657.1:17324700-17422200 GCF_951799395.1 Argentina silus | reverse complement strand
TGACGTCACCCTCACAGGCTACGATGCCACTCCCTTTTCATAACGACCACCGCCAATCGAAAGGCACTGGGCAGGGGAGACAGATCCTTGGTCATTGACGAACACCATACTTTGGTTACTTTGGTCGTGTGTCACTTATTCCATTAAATGAGGTTACTGTTAAATTAGGTTACTGTATATTATTTATGATTATGCATGATACATAAACTACACAACACTTGCCTATCTCACTTCGCTCTCTACTGCTTAGTTAGTTTACAGTCAAAAGAGAAAAACGCACACATGGGTAGGCGAGATGCAAGGTGGCGGAACTTTCGGAAAAGGAAATAGCCGAACAGATTATATTGTTATTCCATCGGAGCAGTTGTGTGTTATTTTCTTTGAGTTTAGATTGTCTCGCTTTTTGCCAGAGTGGAATTCCAATGACTTCAATTCCCAGAAGGCAGAGTGGCCAGTGCATCGTTTCCATAGTTACCATACGCCTTTTCCCCAACACTGGAGTGGAGAGTGCGGGAGTGGCTATTTTGTAACCAGCAGGTAAGAAGTGATAGCCAGCTGATATTGGATATAAACAACACGAGCCCAGACTTGCTATTTTTACCCAATGTTTACCCACTCTCATTAACAATAAAGTCTGTTTCAACTAGCCTAAGTTATCAACTAGCTAGCTACTAGCCACCACTGTTGCACTTACACACTGGTAAAGTTGATTGCTACTATCTAGCTGAGGCTTGAGCTAAAGCTCCATCGTTATGGTGTCATAGGTGTTTCTTGTTAGGTAACTTACCCCAACATCAGTGTGTGAGTAAAACTTCTTGATGTGGATAGACGGGGGCCAATTAACTGATGTATGTCTTTCATGCCTGCAGGAGTAAATGAACAGCCTGCAAGTATGGATGGTTGTGTAGTCCGTCTACACACAGTCAAGTTCAAGCCTAAAGTAGATGGCAGCCGGAGTGACTTCAATGCTCAGCCCGTCAGAGTTCACTTCCATGAGCTGCTGGGAACCAGTGATGCTCCTGAGCTTGTCCCACAGGTACTTCCAAACCCTTGTGCACCGTCCTAACGGAGGTATACATAGATGTCGTGCCTTGCTTAGGCTACATTGGAGATCTTGTTTGTGTCAAGGGTTCTGTCTGTCTATTCCAGTGTTTCCTGGCACTGGACTCTGGGAACATCATGCTGACCGGTCTCTCAGAGGGTTAGCTGACACACTGAGTTAGTTCTCAAGCAATAGTTTTGATATAGGCTACGCTATGCTCAAAGGAGGAAAGGTCTCTGGAGCAAAAAGACCATAGCTTGTTCGTCCCTGGGACAAAAACAGCTTGAGATGAGAAACACTGGTCTAGCCCAAATATCCCCCCTCTCCCACAGCACACATTTTTCTGCTGAAAACAGCTTGACATCTTAACATTTCTACACCCTCAGACCTTTGTTGATGAATTGCTCTCAAAGGCAATCAGATGAATTATGGAGTGCAGTCCAAATGCATCCTTGCCTCTGGGACCCAATAAACATGACAGGAATGCCAGGCACTGTCAACGAGGGAAGGGAGTGTACGTATGTACATTTGGCTGAGCAGCTAAGATGCAATATTAAAAAAACATGCCCTAATGTTGCTTCCTGGACAGCAAAGATGCAACATTAAATGCAGCATCCTAAAGTACTGTAGCTGTTTGGTGTATCCAATCCAAGGGCATTCCCATGTGTAAGTGTGTGGGAAGCGGTTTAGTTTTGCCCTCTCCATACAAATGGACACAATATGAATCGTTCACTGTTAAGAACCTTTGTTGAGAATCTTCTCTGTTGTCGATGACTTAACAGAAGATTATAATAGCAGCTACAGTACAGTAGGGTGTAGAGGCCAACTAGCACAGACATCCTGGTGGAAAACTTGAACTGGAGACAATAGAATAGTGTGGGAGATTTTTGGCAATGACTAGATACACATGTGATGTGTAATAACGTAGCCTAGACCAAATGTATGATATATTCCGCCGTAGATTGAAGACCCATCTCTTCAGGCTACATCTTAACTGTCCCTCCTAAAGACCTCTTCATCCCCACTACCCTGTACCAGTTTCTCTTCTCTTTCAAGTAATTATTTCTTCTTCTAGCGTTGTGACTGCCAATAGCCCCTGGTCCTACCATAGATTACTTTTTCTTATGATGACTGATGGATAGATGATAGATGATTCACTTACTTAGACAAATGTATTTGTTGTAAGTTGCTTTGGATAAAGGCGTCTACTAAATGCCATAAATGTAAATGTCAAAATGTTATGATAACAAGGGAGAGGATTAATGCATGGATGTCAGAGATGATAGGCTGTGTAGACTTGGGCTTGAACATATACCGTAGTATGAATTCGAGAGATGTACAAAAATGATGAAGAATTCCTAAGAAATAGACACAGAACAGTACAGCTGAATACAGTGATTTTAATATCGTTATTTTTACATGGCAGGATGTGAGTGTGTGTGCAACTATGCATAAGAAGTGAGGGTCATCATTTGTTCTCTAGGAGGAGCTAGGCTAAGTTTACAAAATCTCAATTTTTTAATAACCGTGCGTTGTCTCTTAATATCCGCCGCAGACCGCTGAGACTAGAGTGTTATCGGAACGTGATTAGACCTCTCTCTTGTCTCTCTTTTAACCCCCCCTCCCCACCACACACACACACACACACACACACACACACACACACACACACACACACACACACACACACACACACACACACACACACACACATACACATACACACACACAGCCTCATGTACCAGGCTTTCAGCTCCACCTGGCACCTATTCCCTGTTCTCTTCTTCTCCAGCTTCTCAATCTCATCTCATCTAATTTCCTCCCTGTGGAGATGCTTTACTTGATGTACTGTAGCCTAACGGCAACCACACTTTCCTTTTTTTGTTTGAATCCATTATTTAGTGTTCATTATTATAAACAGTCTCTCTTCTACGCCATTTCCTTCTAGTATCTCCATATAATTAGAATTCAATCTCTTTTTTTTTTTTTTCTTTAATCATATTTTTATTTGAGAGATTTTATTAATTATTCAAATGATAGATCAACCACCAGAATTATATTTCTATAAGTGTCCCTCTCCCCTCTCTTCCTCTCCATGACTCTTCTGCACTTTATCTCTGTGGAGAGGGGTAAGGCGAGGCTACTCCATACGTAACGGCAACCACGCTTTTCTTTCATACCTTTGTTGAAATAACGAGTACTTGGGCAGAGGACTCAATTACATGACTCAGGACACAGGCTTGATCCAAAAGAATAGTTTTTGACTAGCAAAAGGGTTCGGTACACAGGCGGGCAGTCAATAGGTAGCGTATATATCCAGAAAGGGGTAGGCAAAACAGAGTACGGTACACAGGTAGTCAATCCAAGATCAAGCCAAATAGTCCAACAGGGAGAAAGCAAAAAGGCGAAGTCAAAAAACACTCAAAACCATGAAAACCATGAAAACTAGACACTAGGGAAATTTCTGGGACGCATTGACACGGACGCACAATAAACGAACTGGCATCGAGACAGAGGAACACACAGACTATATACACAGGGAATGATGGTAAGGGACAGGCGAAATCGATCGGGGTGGGGAAGACAATTACAGAAGCGGGAAAACACACAAGGGCCGATAACGAAGTGACAGAAACGTGAGTAAAACAGGAAATAAATGAATAACAAAAACAAAGACAAACAACACTAATGCACAGGACGGGACGTTACATTCATTTTCCTTATTATATACAGACTCTCTTCTCTGTCTTTTCTCTTTAGTCGTCCTCTCTCCTCTCTCTCCCCCTCTCTCCTCTCTCTCCCCTCTCTCCTCTCTCTCCCCTCTCTCCTCTCTCTCCCCTCTCTTTTCCTCTCCATCGTGACCCTACTGTGCTGTATCTCTAGAGATGTGTTTTTTTTTCAAACAGATGCAGATGTTATGTATATAGGTCATATTGAAGTAATACCCCTCCAGCCCCTGGCCTTTCTCTGTCCTAGAACGCTCATGCTTAATTGATTACTGGGTGCTTTAAAATCCCGCTAAAAGACCTCTAGTGTCTGGGAGGAGAGGTGGGACTTGGGCAGGTCACAGCGGCTCGCAGGCTCATGGCTCCACACCCTGTGTGTGTGTGTGTGTGTGTGTGTGTGTGTGTGTGTGTGTGTGTGTGTGTGTGTGTGTGTGTGTGTGTGTGTGTGTGTGTGTGTGTTCATAGGTAGATAATCAGGATGTCCTGCGTGCAGTGGTTGCACTGTTTGACGTGTCTCTCCCTGACGTCGGGCCACGAGATGTCCATGACACGGTCCACAGCCACGGAGCACACACCATCCTCCTGCTAAGGCAACAGTCAGGTACACCAGTCCACTATACTATACCATCATACTCTGGATTTATTTAGTAGAATTTTTGGTTCTCCTCTCTCTCTCTCTCTCTCTCTCTCTCTCTCTCTCTCTCTCTCTCTCAATCTTTCTCTCTCTATCGCTCTCTTCCTCCAGATGTATAGTTTTAGTTTGAGCAAAACAAAGCAAGAACATTGGTACATGCTACAAAGTTACACAACCCCCCCCCCCCCACACACACACACACCCCATCTCTCCAGATGTTCTAGAGGAGTACAGGTGCAGAACGCCGCCCTGTCCTCGTGGGAATCCCGTGAGCCCCCCTCTCCCCGTGCTGGTGAATGGAGCTAGAGAACCAGAGGGGAGATTCTTCCAGGTGTTCAGCGAATCAGAGGAGAGTTCTGAGGACAGCTCTGATGAGAATGAGGATGGGGAGGAGGAGGAGGGCACAGCACCTAGGTAGGACAACAGTACTGTACAGCATGCTTCAGTAGCCTTACACTGTGTTTCTAAACCCTTGGTCTCTAGGGAGGTTGCTGACCGGTTTCTCAGATGCTTAGAGGACACAGGCATGTAGTCAATTGAATGAATGAATTTATGAATGAATGAGTGGTCCAAATGTATTGCTTCAGAATGTTTGGAAAATACATCCCCATGTCTAAGCATTAGACCACCAAGCCTATGAATGAATAATGCTCTTTCTCGCAATCCCATTTAGAGGTGACTATCTATTAGTTCAATCAATCCCACAGAAAGATGGATATAAAGGTGGAATCCCAGAGGGATTGGATACTGTGCTGCCTGGATGGGCTGGGCTGAGCTGAAAGAGGCTCACACACACAGAGAGGTTACCAGAACAATAGTACAGTACCTAAGCATATAGTATGTCTACGAAGTATGATAGATATAATTAAAATCTATTCCAATGTCATGCATTTTACAGTAAAGTATTAGGGTATGGTTGGACTGGTGAGAAGTGTGTTCTCAGGACAGTTACTCATCAGCTTGCAGTGTCAATATGCTTTACGCATGTGCGATTGTGTGTGTGTGTGTGTGTGTGTGTGTGTGTGTGTGCGTGCTCCTGTTTGTGTGTGTGCAGGCACACGCCTGTGTGTGTGTGATGTGCGTGTGTGTGCGCGCGTGCACGTGTGCGTGTGTGTGTATGTGTGTGTGTGTGTGTTGGAACGTAGCTGTAAGGTTGTGTCACTGCATCCTGATGCGATGCTAATGGGCATGAATGACAAGCGAGGGCAAAGTGAACCCAAGACGAGACCCAGCTAACAAGAGCAACTCTATTAAAGATAATGAGATTAAGGGGCTTTGAGGATATCCACTCCCAACGCCTCCCAACGCCTGCCTCTGCTGCCAGCCGAGTGCTTTCACTCCTTCCACTACAGCTTAGCCGCCTTCCTCACCCTTCTTTACCCACCCCCCTCCACCCCCCCCCCCCTCCTCCTCTCACTCACCCCTCAAGCAGACCCCTCTCATCAGCACTGATGCACAGGGGATTTATATATTTCCTGGAAGGGGAACGCCTGCCCAGTTCCTGCAGTATAGTTTTTAGTCTCCACAGCTTAACATAAGGCTAGATACAGACACGTAGCAATCAGATCAGTGTAAGATTGCTCTTATTACAGAGCAGTGAAACGCTGCAGAGGAGACGATACGTCCCAAGGAGAAACACTATACTGCACCACTCAGAGCTCTCACAGCATATACTGAATTTAAAAAAAAAATCATCTAGAGAAAGCCCTGACATTCAATGCAACACACTACGGTCACCAGTTGGTAGACCGATTATAAGTCAGTCAGTCAGTGAGCAGACGAACAGGGAAGGCAAACAAAAGGATGTCTTAAGGAAAACCTTGTAGTGTATTCACTTCGTAACTGTGTGTGTGTGTGTGTGTGTGTGTGTGTGTGTGTGTGTGTGTGTGTGTGTGTGTCTTTCATTGTGTTTGTTGTCATTTGTGTTAGCTTCCAAGAGTGGGCCTATGTACAGTGTCGTAGTGTGTACTATTACAGTATGGAGAGAGTTGCGAGGCCAATACTTTATGTACTAATGTGCCTTTACTTGTGTCAGTTGTCATTTCTGTCATGAGTGACTTAGAGAGTGTATTGCTGTCTATAAGCTATGTATTGTTGTGCCTGTTTCTCTTCTGGAGGGTTGGTGTGACTGGGCATAGAAATATAATTCATAGACTGGACTTATCTCCTTGAGTGGGCACACTCACTATGGTCATGTTCTGAGGGGATGGGTCCGTTCTATGAATTGTTTTTGGCCGAGTCAGTCCATCTCTCTGTGGAAGTCTAGCAGCGCTGCTCCCTGCAGGTCTACCAGGAACACCTAGGTTAGAATCCTGTCAGTTACTCTAACACAGCTCTGCTCCCTGCAGGTCTACCAGGAACACCTAGGTTAGAATCCTGTCAGTTACTCTAACACAGCTCTGCTCCCTGCAGGTCTACCAGGAACACCTAGGTTAGAATCCTGTCAGTTACTCTAACACAGCTCTGCTCCCTGCAGGTCTATGTGGGACACCTAGGTTAGAATCCTGTCAGTTACTCTAACACAGCTCTGCTCCCTGCAGGTCTATGTGGGACACCTTCTGCTCGGGGCTGGAGGACTTCCTGGTGAAGGTGCGAGAGCGGCGGGGGCTACGTGACTCGCCCGGGGAGGACCACCAGATCCCCCCCACCGCCATCGGAGTAGAGTCACTCATCGTAGGCGCTGCTACCTTTGAGCTAAAGACATTGTGGGTGAAGGATCTCGTGAAGGATCCATTATGAGATGACTCTCCTTCTCAAACACCATACCCGTAACCATAACCAGAAACATCACTTAGTATCTCTCTCTATCCAGATTCGCCTCCTCCTCCTAAATGTCGTTCCTGTTTTGTTTTTTTTAAATCCATTCACAGTCAACAGCAATTCCCGAACACCTGTTTAGTAGACATGTGTAGTACTAGCGCTACCAGGGTAAAGCCACCGTGTTTTCAATGATCTATTTGGAGTCCACATTTAACAACTCAGGCAGAGCATGCGAAAAGTCAATGTTTAAGCCCAAAGACCTTACGGGAAATGCCCCATAACACAGTGACCCATTTAGTTGAGGGAACAGGCCTACAGTGTTCGGCGTCTTGCTATGTTCACATTTCCATCCTCCAGTGGATCCTTTCCAGGTTTTTCATTTATATCTTCAAACTGAAAGCAGCCTTGTCATTATAAGTCCCCTTTATGGAAGGTCCCACCCTTTGTGGCCTGCGTCCCTCCCACCCACACCCTCGCTCTCTCTCGCCTGCCTGGCTGTCTGGCTAGCTGGGTCTATTTCCAGAGAGGATGGCTGTGTGGCCTGCGCGTGGCTGGGAGGGAGGCAATACTGTGTAATTACCTCCCAATGAGAGAGAAGTAGCACGCTGCTGCTTCTCACCACTGCCTGTCGCCACCCTGTCCCCTCCCCTCCTCTCCTCTCTCCCTCCTCTCCTCACTCCTCTTCCCCCTGCTATCCCCTCTCCTCTCCCCCATCTCTCTTCCTCCTCCTCGCCGCTTTCCTCGCCTCACCCCCCTTTCCTCTCCTCTCTTCCTTCCTCTCCCTTCTCCCACCCTCTCCCTCTTCTCCTCCCAATGAGAGAGCAGAATGATTATGCGTCCTCTCCCCCCCTCCTCTCCCCTGTTTCCCTGCCAATGGCTTCCACATGGCAGACAGGCTCACCTCTCCCCTCTGTCAGCCCTGTTCAGCTGAGTTGTCTGTGGTGAGTTAGGTAGATGCTAGTTGAATATTAATTCCCTCCTCGTGTAGAGTGAAATAACTCTGGAATGCTCCGTGCTGAAGAAGGCTTGA
Organism: Argentina silus; assembly: GCF_951799395.1. Classification (NCBI taxonomy): domain Eukaryota; kingdom Metazoa; phylum Chordata; class Actinopteri; order Argentiniformes; family Argentinidae; genus Argentina; species Argentina silus. Next base: position 17,414,008 of record NC_139657.1, on the reverse strand, counting down.
CACTGAAACACGTCCACGGTGACTATGCTGATTACGCATCAAACCATCATTTATTTTTCTATTGGAGAGTGCTGGCCGTATTATTTACTTATAGAGTGAAATAACCCCATTCAAATGTACCCAACCCCGACCCTGCCTGGAGCAGTTCAGCTCAGCTCAGCTTAAGTCCCTCACCACTCCAACGCCCAGTCATAGTAATCCAGTGTGGAAGTACAGTATAAGCTTATTAACCTAGTATTACCCTACCCATGGTTGCTTATGGATGTACAGTAACAAGCAGTGTTGTATGATGATAGCCATAAGGGGAATTGTCAGCTCTAGCGTATATAGATGCTAGCAAATGATCATAACTGTTTTGCATCATCACTTATGCATAAACTGTTGTCTTGAAGGATAAGAGCATTACTGTACATACATACTAATGGATATGTTAGTGACCATCTTGTGCTTCTTTACCGACAGTGATGACCATTGGGAGGCATATGAACCCCAATAGGGATGATACGGGAAATAGAAAGCAGGGATGATGATCTGTTGACCAAAATGTGCCATTGAATTACTGTCGAGCATACTGTACAAGACTGCTGTGTAACATGGTAATAAACAGCAGTACTGTACTGGAAATGAGGGTTGCATCATGACTGTCCTGTCTCTCTCTTACTGCATTGTACCTGGCAGGAGAACAGGAGAGAAGGTTCTACAGCTGTCTCTGATGGCTACCAGGAAGCGTTACCGGAACTGTGGAGTAGGTCGCTACATCATAGAGGTAGGATGGGGGTCCCTACTTTATAAAGGTAAGGTGGGGGTCGCTACATCATAGAGGTAGGATGGGGGTCCCTACTTTATAAAGGTAAGGTGGGGGTCGCTACATCATAGAGGTAGGATGGGGGTCCCTACTTTATAAAGGTAAGGTGGGGGTCGCTACATCATAGAGGTAGGATGGGGGTCCCTACTTTATAAAGGTAAGGTGGGGGTCCCTAAATCATAGAGGTAGGATGGGGGTCCCTACTTTATAAAGGTAGGATGGGGGTCCCTACTTTATAAAGGTAAGGTGGGGGTCCCTACAGCATAGAGGTAGGATGGGGGTCCCTACTTTATAAAGGTAAGGTGGGGGTCCCTAAATCATAGAGGTAGGATGGGGGTCCCTACTTTATAAAGGTAAGGTGGGGGTCCCTACATCATAGAGGTAGGATGGGGGTCCCTACTTTATAAAGGTAAGGTGGGGGTCCCTACATCATAGAGGTAGGATGGGGGTCCCTACTTTATAAAGGTAAGGTGGGGGTCCCTACATCATAGAGGTGAGGTGGGGCAGGTCAGTGTGGATGTAGCAAAGAGACACAGGCTATATTTTTGGGAGAGTCTCCCTCCATCTGTCTTCATTTACTGAGAACCTGAAATTACTACAGTTTGTGATTCTGAGAAAGGTTTTAGCTACCAAGATGGAAAAAAAGGAAAATAACTGACTGAATATTTGAGATAGTGATAGTTTAGATAAACCACAAAGAGAGAATATATATGTTTCTTTGACGTTGGCCCTCTCTGTTATTATATGAGGCGTCTGGGTGTGTCTGACTGTGGGCCAAAACAGGGCAGCGCCCTTCTTGGATTTTGCTGCCACAGTCACTCAGCATCGAGTCTCACGTAGCTGTACCTCCAAATGACATTGTTCTCACGCCTCCTTTGGAGGTCTGGAGAGTTTTAGATTAGCTGATCTGGCTTGGATTGAACTGGACGGCGCAATGGGAGAATGTGCTCACAATTTCATTGGATGTTACATTTCAAGAAATCTGGTTGCTTGTTGTTATGTGCGTCACGCAAAGTATTTGATTGGTTTGACGTGTTGCAAGGCGTCAATCATTTCAAACAGGTTTACACCCCTTTGTAGCTATTTTCTGCAAAAGATTTCCCCAGGCTTTCCAAAGTAGGAAAACCTGGTACTCAGCATCTGTCATCTCCTCCCCTTGTGTGGTTAGAGGCCCCCCTGCTGGCCATAACATGTCTTACACTTCTTCAGTTGCATCTATGAGGGCTTCCTCAACAAAGTTAGGAAGCCACTTTGGACTATTCCGAGGTTTATCTCTGTTCTCTGTGTTCCTGTGTGGCTGCCAGCTGCTGAAGAGCCAGTCGGTGTGTGCCTCCTACGATGCGTTCCTCGCTCACGCCGACCTAGACGCTGTGGACTTCTTCTCACGCTGCGGCCTCACGGACGACGCCCTGCTGAACGACAAGTTCAAGTACTGACACACACACACACACACACACACACACACACACACACACACACACGCCAATTACACACACACACACACACACACACACACACACACACACACATACACACACACACATGCCAGTTGCACACACATGCCAATTGCACACACACACACACACACACACACACACACACACACACACACACACACACACTCACTCACACTCTCACCATGACTAGACAGTTGATGAGGATGATAGGATTTTGATTCATCCAATTATTTTCTATATTCAGATTCTGTTGTTGATTGTGATTGATGTGTGTACAACTGATCCTCTCTCAGATTGTGTGTCAGGTCTCTGTAATGCTCTCATTCTACAGAGAGGTGAGAGATGAGTGGACCAACACTACACTCATGAGTTACCTGCCTCCCTTCACCACAGGTCAGCCAGGTCACTTTGACCACATATCACCTGAATTACTGTATCAAGGCCTTGATGATTATACTGTAGCTTTAAGTGCAATCAGGTCTGTTAGAACAACAACATGTGCAACCCTGGTGGTACAGTATCCCCCAGGACCCTTGAGTTGAGGAACACTGTAATCAACTAACCTTCTTCCTGTCCCTCCTGTCCACCATACCACCCCCTACCCCTCCTCTCCCCTCCCCTCCCCTTCCATGGTGCAGAGTCAGACAGTCGTAACCCAGGGTTTGCCTTGATTCTACCAGAGCTGGAGCTGGAGGTGGAGCTGGCGTGAGTCTGAATCTCGTATTTCAGTACAACAACACATGTATGTGTGGCAGACAAATTCATTCAGCCTAGGGGCATATGGTGTTGTTATTGGCTATCTGTCCTTCAGGAAGACCAAGGCTCTGGCAGCCTATCAGCAGCAGGCCGTGTGTGTGACCAGGCTGGTCGGAGAGGTCAAGACCCTCAGAGAACAGGTCAGACCGACTCCTCTAACCCCTAACTCCTAGGCCATACCATAAATATGTTGTATTTGAGCCATCCTGTTGTATTTGTGTGTGAACACACCCAGCTGGAGCTGCAGAGGAGAGAAGTGGATAACCTGAATGATGAATTGGACAAGGAGAGAGAGCGACGACACAGAGTAGGTCCGTTTGATAAATACACTATCTCTTGGCTAGAGTGGTGTGTGTGTGTGTGTGTGTGTGTGTGTGTGTGTGTGTGTGCGTGTGTGTGTGCGTGTGTGCGTGTGTGCGTGCGTGCGTGCGTGCGTGCGTGCGTGCGTGCGTGCGTGCGTGCGTGTTTGCGTGAGCACGCTTGTGTGTGTTTTCATCCATAAATTGTGTTGTGTGTGTGTGTGTGTGTGTGTGTGTGTGTGTGTGTGTGTGTGTGTACAGAGCAGCAGCTCCTGGAGTATAAACTGAGGAAGGCTCAACAGCTCCTGGAGAGGCAGGTGATAGACTCAGGTCAGTGGTAATATAACATCCTGCCAACACAACCTTCTCTTTTCCACTTCCTCCAGCACCATCTGCTGGTCACATCAGGTTACTGATACATCTCCTCAGTCTCATTTGGCCTTTACACTGAGTTGCTATCTATGCTGAGCTTATTACTGTACAGTACATACAGTCTGCTGCCATACACCTGAGATGCCTTTATTTTGATATTTGATTGAATAGTGTTTGGTATGGATGGTTAAGTGTAAAATGATTTTCAACAGACTGCAACAACAGACTTTGTGAAGCTAGTGGTTTACTTTGTCTCAGCTTTTCCCAACAATGTCTATGCTGCACAAATGATAGAGCGATTGATTCATTAACTGCATTGATGAGATGTGGTTTACTACTCTTTACATGTGTCGTCCTGGGCCTGTGGCATCCTTGGCCATATTATTGTATACTGTCTATAGCTTGGTTTTGAATTTGAGCATAAAAGCATTAGCCGATGACTTTGTTGATGAGAAGGGTTCTCTTTCTATAGATGATGATCCGGACCTGAACCCTAGTGAGCCCAGCATCTCCCCTCGCAGTCCTTTACACCTGGGGGAGCCCCCTATGGAGGCAGAGATGTAGGAGACAGAGGCTGGAGATTGATGTCTAGCTGAACAATATGCTGGTAAAACATCAATAGAGGAAGAGCCTTGGAAATATGATTTTCTATTTTCTAATAATAACTAACTGGTGAAGTTTCTCCTTCTTTTCTTTTTTGTAGGGAACAAGAGCACTATTATGGATATTGTAAGACTACACAAAGAATGTCTGTGTGTGTGTGTGCGTGTGCATGTGCGTGTGCTGTGCGTGTGCGTGTGTCCTCTGTTTGCTTGTGTTATATGTGTACCTTGACTAAATAAAGATACTCATATATGATGTAGTCATAGTTTATTCTGAGAAATTATGAAACAATTATGAAATATACTTTTATGGCGGATCAGCAGTGTAAATACAGCTTTGGAACATTACTATTACTAACATCATTAGAACAATTAACAGAGTTTCAGATGAATTGTTTTATTTTTCAGCAAAGAAGTCGACATCATAAAGATAGCAGTCAACAGCTATAAAGAGCACATGTTTCCCCCAGTACACTACAGTGTAATTACACACTCTTAAAAGGACACTTTACATTTTTTTTACCTTGACATTCATGACAGTATCTCCAGCACCATACCAACACAGCAATTTTCTTCATTCTGTAGTCAAAAAGATAAGGAAAAAGGTCCTAAGAGAAATTACCCCCTATGATGTAATTGGGGGTAATTATATTTTTACATTACTACAGCCACAAATACACTTGGCTGAAAACTTTTTCTTTTTTTTAACCCCCAATGGTGAAGTGTCCCTTTAAGTATAATGTCATGCAAAGGGTATGGGTATTGTATACATACTAGAAGGCTGTTTGGTAAGACAGCATGTAACCATCATTGTACATGTAGAGGTGTTTGTCGATGGGGTTGTAGCTCAGGCTGGCCACGCCCTTGGCGACCTTCTCCATAGAGATGGCAAGGGTGTTGTCTTCCTGCCCTGTTTGGGTGTCAAAGGCGTAGAACACCTCCTCGTGGAACTCGTCGCCGTAGCGGGTGGCGTAGAGAACCCCGCATACCATGAAGGCATTGGTCACAGACTTCTTGAACTGCTGTGTCATCCAGGTGTGCGTCACATTGAACGCATCTGGATCCAGGCGACTCAGCACCAGGTTCCCATGGTTACCGAGTGTGGAGTAGATCACCCAGAGGCCTCTCTCATCAACGGCAAAGTCGATGTCGGTGTGACTGCGGCAGTCATAGTAGCAGTAGGAGAATTGGCTGTTGAAGCCGGCACCAGGCAGCTTCAGACGTCGCGTGGTCTTGGTCTTTAGGTCATAACGGCACAGATCGGGAGAATTATAGCAGTTGAAGAACAGGCCGTTACCGTACAGCACTGTGCCAGGCCCCTGCATGGCATTGGCGTGGGTGGCGCTTGGTGCCACGTTTACGTCTGTGTGTTTCTGAGCTCCCATGAAGTCCTCATAGGAGCTGTAGAGACGCAGGACGTTGCTATAGTAGCCACTCGTCAGGTACAGGACCCAGTAACTGTCCTCCACCACCTCCTTCTGCTCCCCCCGGTCCACCTCCTCCTGGCTAGCCTTCTCCTTGGCTTGGCGGCCCCAGGAGCCTGACGTATAGCTCTTCCCAAATGGGCTTAGCTTTGTGACTACAGGGCTGCTGATGCTGGTCAGGAGGCGTTTGGAGCACATGCCTGGGGAGACAGAGACCAGAGGGCCAGAGGTTACAGTCAGAGCAGGGTTCAGGTCATACACACACACACACACACACACGCCAATTGCACACACACACACACACACACACACACACACACACGTGCATACACAAACACACACGCCTACTCACTTTTGAAATCCTCTGGGATTGACCTACAGGACTCAAGGCCATTCTTCAGATAGCGAAGTTTGTTCCTCACCGTTTTCATGTTGACAACGTTTGACATTTGCATCTTCTCTACCTGCTCAAGGACATCAACCACCTGACACCACAAAATGACAGTCACTGTAGGAGAGGCTTCACTGATACACTACTACAGTACCACCTCAGATTATACAGATAGAGGAAGACAGACAGAGAGAGAGTGCACCATACCAGTGAGTATTTCTCAACTCCCCCAGGGTTGCATACTTTTGCTCTGGCCCAGCACGAACACACCTGATTTAGCTAATTACCAAGCCCTCTTAGTTGAATCAAGCTTGACCAAACATGTGCAACTCTGGGGGAATACCCCAGGACCAGAGTTGAGAAGCGCTGCAGCAACAGCCACAGTATCATCACACTACCATTCCAAGTACCTCGTCGGTGAGTTTTTGAGTCTCTTTGCTTTGTTTCTCTTGATGGATGGAGCCGATGTCTTTCTCCAGCTGGTCCAGCTCGCCCCTAAGCTTCCGCAGGTGCAGGGAAGTGTACAAACCTTTGTGGTGCAGTTCCTGGAATGGCTCCAGGCGAGCCGTCAGGTTTCTAATGACCTCCTGGAACTTGGGAAGTTCCTCGTACCCTTCTGTTACCTAGCAATCAGGTAAGACATTCAACTACAGTCAAATATAAAATGTATACAAGTACTGTAGCCTACTTCTAAAGTCAAAATGTTACTTATTCTACTGACATAGAAATACTTTTAGCCCGCTGAAGCAAGCCCACACATTTTCATAAGGAAATTCCTCCACGGATTGTGGCTTTGATCCTTGCCCTGACCATTTAACTTTAACCCTAACCCTAACCAAAATCAATTTGAACTAATTTGGATATTCAACATCGGTTTGCAGATCTAGCATGTCCCCTTAGTCTTTCCTGTTTTGAAGCTTTACAGTGTTTATTTACAATTACATTGTTTACAATAACATTGTTTACAAACAATGGAGTAAAACAAGCTTATCTTTTGGGTGCTGTTAGGCACTTGAACTAAGCTCATTACGCATTTATACGTTATTTTCTTCAAGAATCAATGTATACTGTATATCATTATTTTAAAAGGCAAAGATTGCCCCCTTTTAACATGCCTTACCGTATCATTAAGTTGTTGCAAGGAGACTTCACATTCCTGCACCAGTTGTAGCACCTCCTCATACTTGGGGGCTGGGAATGCCCAAACACTACTGTTGACTTGGCACAGACAGGAGGAGTCCGCCTTCTTAAGGCCATCAATACGTTGGCCATCGCCCTGTGATACACACATGTACTTACATACACCGTAATATGGAAAGACAAAGCAAGCACAGCATACCTAGTATTCATACACAACACAATAAAATAATAAAAACACTTTGCTGCTGCTCTTTGCCAAACAAAGCCAAAGCCACATAAATCAATAAAATACAACGACTGAATCAACAAGACATTATTCATTAATAAAAATAATAAAGATTGACTTGTGGTTAATAGCTGCTTCTTCTTCTATCTGTTCTCTCACAAGAAGAACAGATAGAAGAGGACATTGGTCCCTCAACAAGTAAAAAATGTTTATGTGAGAAGCATACAGTACAATACAATACAATACAGTACAGTACAGTATAATACAATACAATACAATACAGTATAATACAATACAAAAAAAAATTCACGTGAGGGAACTTCTTTTGTGGAATGGTAGGCTACAAATTAGTGTAGCACTAATACAGTGCCAACAAAAATATGAATTATATATGTTAAGACAAACAAAAACGATATATATATAATATAATATATGTTTTAAATACAGTAGACTCTGCACAGTCTGGTGTCACACAGATGGCCTAGGTTCAAACGCTGTCAGTCTTATAAGCAGGACAGTGGAGTGGGTATTACCTGAGGAAGGATGTAGAAAAGACCAGAGACCAAGAACACAACCGACAGCTTCATGTTGGATCAGAGGACAGAGTCAACATGAGACAAGTCCCTCTGAAAACTTTGATCCCCCTTATGTCGTAAGATGGGTGGTCCTTGAAGTTGTGCTGATACGACAGAGCATGCCAGTAAGGGAAGAAAAATGAGGAAGAAAAAAGTGTACGTAAGGAATATTTTTGCTTTGTGAAACATTATTGACATGCATGTTTGATGAGATATCAGGAACAGAAAATGAACATGTTTCACCATTTCTGTTCACATCACACTTACTCTTACTTCCCTGCATCTGATGAAACTTTCACATCCTCATGATGGAATTAACTTAGTCTCTGCATTTGAATTACATAAGTGACACCGCCTTCGTAAATGACAGTAAAACCTGTGACTGTGTGCATGTGGACTTCATGTGGACTGCGTGTGTCTTTAAAAGGAATGATTTCCCCTCCCAGTCTCAGTATGCTGTTGGTACTCTGACACTGACCATGATCCTGCTCCTGTTGCTACTGACACCTACTGTGAGTTCTACTCTTAAACATCCTCTTGCCTTTACATTGCCTTTCTCATTCAAGAACAATACTGTATTCATCTGTGGAGCCAAAGGCATTAGCTTGGGGAGCTCAGGTCTCAGTCGATGATACTCATGCAAGCTTGGTTCATCAAACCACTTCTGTTATAATTGCTGTAGATAAGACAATAAAATAGTAGGTGCATAATGCAACTGTAGGTGCATAGAAGAACTTCAGATTTTATTGATAAGATACTGATAGATATCTTGTATCACTTTGGTCTAGTTTCCCAGACACAGACAGATTAAGTTTAGTCCTAGACTAAATAACTTTTCCAATAGAAAATCCCCATTGAAGATGTATTTTAGTCTAGGATTAGACTTCATCTGTGTATACAGTAGGAAACCAGCCCTTGATGTAGGTTATGTTTATGTTCCTGCAGGTAATGTATTGTACATAGTGTTGAGCATAAGAACTTTGGATACCTGTATAATGAGTGTAAAAAGTCAATAATGTTATTTAGCAAGTGTGAGGATGTTAAAACATAGTATGTGTCTGTGTGTGCATGTTTATTAGTGTCTCTTCCCATGTGTTCTTGGCAGGCCCGTTCATCTCCTAATGACTGTGTATGTGAGCTGAATAACTCTGAGCTCCCCTTCCCTTATGACAAGTTGAAGACTGTTGAGACCGTTGCCTCACAATGCACTGAAAACATCACTCCACGGCAGGTAGAGACTGTTTGCAATATTATAAATATGAATTGATTCTTACTGTCTCTGACACAAGTAGCCTCCTAATTATGTACAGAGAGAGACAGATAACTGATATTTCACACTGTACATGTAAAAGGCCCATGAAGGAATGAGGGGGTTTCTGTGTCTCCCGTACTGATAAATCATACTGTATAATTTTTAGCATTTTATTGGCCATGTGGTATTGAGGTTGCCATCCTGAAATAGAAACTTGTATTTGTTTATTGTCTACTGAGAAAGGCATGATAGCCAAAACGCAGCTCTCAAGTTTCGACACAACAGAGAGAAAACTGTTAAAAGCTATCAAGTAAAGAACACGTGTAATAAATGGCCAAAAATGTAGAATTATTTAATATTGATTTAATATTGCTCCAATGCAATGGTAAGATACATGTTTGTCGCCAGGATGTGTGACTTTGCTGCTCGTGGATCTCAGCAAAAACGCTAAAGGGGTGGAGCCATGGCCTCCCACCACCACAGGCTCTAGTTACAAGGGAAATTGAACCAAGGGTGGAACTGTGAGTTGAATATTGGGGGTGGGGGAACCAACTGACATGGGGCCTGGGGGTCTTCCTAGGAAAAAATGTTGACCCTTAGAAACGCATTTCCTGCAATTTCACACAGTTTGACATGACTTATTATGGCCTCTCTTGAGGGGTATTTTGAGGGATATTCTACTGTTTTGAAAGGTTTAACAGTATTGTGTTGTCTTCTGTAAGCACATAGTTTTTAACACTATTTTTAAGCGACAATAATATTTGTCCAAGACTCATTTGGGTCTCAACCGCAGGGGAATGTTAGAGTGGAGGGTCCCAAAAAAAAGAAGAAGAAAAAAGAGTCCAAACAAGAAGTGGCCTTTTAGAAGTTAGAGTTCTAGGTTATTTGTTCTGTGTTCACCTGGACACCTGACTGCCTCCATGGGCTGGGGTGTGTTTTGTGGCATTGTGGCTTCTTAGAAACTTTTAATTTCTCCCAGGAAAAGGTGTTCTTCTGTAAGCACATTTAATGCGCTACATCGTTTTTTCAACAACATTTTTAAGTACCTACTGTACCAGTGTTTCCATTTGGACGACAGAACTGATGCATTTAACATTGGGAACGGCTCAAAAAAAGAATAAAAATACAAACTGTCAATCAAATTTGCGAGCCACGCCCAGTCAATCCTGTAGTCTACTTGCTAAAGAAATTGTGATAAGCAAAGAAGCTACGTTTTGCTTCGCTTTGAGCATTTAATTGTAAACAATTCAAGTATTTAATTTAACGTTTATGTTGACAGTTAAAGAGGCAATCTGGGATTGGTACATCCATTTTTTTTAACTTTTAAATGAATGATATTTAGCCATTGATCCTTAAAGAATATTACTTATAATGCCTCATGAGTTTACCCCATCCGAACCCAACATATAAGCTTGTTTTACTCCAGCAAACAATTGTAAACAATGTAATTGTAAACAAACACTGTATAGCTTCAGTACATGGTCAAAACTATCATTTTATCTCTCAAAAAATCTTTGCTAATTTTGGCCAATCAGACAAAGCAAGGCAAACATACTGTTGATTTTTATGATCCGTTTCAATACAGAGCTTGCGAATGCTACAAAAAGTAATATACTGGGAAACATGTCTTAATCTGTGGGCATCTGAAGATTGGAATTAACATTAGAATAAATAATTGATGAACCGATATACTATAACTGCAGTACAGGCTGTGATGTGAAACTACGTATATGTGTTTATGTGCGTGTATATATGTGTCTGTGTCCATATGTATTTTAGGTACTGTATCTTACCATGGAATGAAAAATAGCTCTAAGTAGAAGTATAATTCATATTTTCCTTTCATGTCCTCCAATCAGGGGAGAGATATAGATTTAAAAAAAGGGACTAGACATGAAGTACTGCTATCTGATAGTCATTTAAGATGAATCTGCTCATTTCAAAGTTGATCTACCCCATAAAAAACAATTCCCAACATAGAAACAACACAATGTGCTCTCTCCTGCAGACAGCTGAGGTGAACAGCCTTCTGCTGGGTCTGACCATGCGTCTGCCTCAGCTGGAGACGGATTTGGTCACACTGGAGGAGGAGAACGACGGGGACTTATATGGGACCGTGTCCCTGCAGCTCATAGAGAACGAGCTGACGGAGGTGCTGCTGCTCCTCCACAAGCTCAACAGCACCACCAGCAGCCACCAGCGCCTCCACACCGACATCGATACACAGGTATGGAACCATAGAGAACACTGAGAACTGTTAGAACTGTTCTCTTCATGTTCTATGTTTTGATTATAGCTTTTAACCCCACGAAAACACATGAAGGAACCCACACAAACCAGCATACAAGACATAAAGGGACTTCATGCACATACTGGACATCAATAGAACATATATGGGAATTTTCTTTCTTTGAAAAGAAACTTTCAGGCTAATGTGATACTCCTCATTCCTATACCACGTTGTATGTTACAGGTTAAGGATCTCAAGGACGAAATGAGGGATCTGGAGAAGTTTGACAATATGCAGGTGGTGAGAAGACAACAGGTGAACAAACGTCTGAAGAGAGACCTGGATCAGTGCAGGGAAGACCAAACTGCTCCATCCCCGCCCCCCCAGCCACCACATGGTACGGGCCATATCACCTAACACACACATCTAAATAACTGAAAATTATCACATTTTTACATGAACAGTTTTTCATTTTTTTTATTGTAAATTCAAGTCACTTCCTGAATTGACATCAAATTGTCACCAACCCTGCTGTCTTCTTGTTCATACCCTGTAGGACGCCTCTTGAATGTGACTGGTCCCATAATTTTCTCCACCACTCAATACGGCGCCTCCTACCATTATGGCTCATGGGGTCGCGACCCCAAACCTGCCGTGGGGAAGGAGAGCTGGTACTGGCTGGTGCTGTTGACCTCCTCAAACGTGTTCTCCAACTTTGTGCACCGCTACAGCAGCCAGAGCGCTCTGATTGTGGGGGTGAGCGTTCCAGGGACCGTGTCGATCCACTCCTCCAACCCTACCACGAACACCATCCAGGGACCCAATGTGGTCATGTACGGCGAGGCGCTCTACTACGAATGCTACAACAAACCAGATGTCTGCCGCTTCAACCTCACTGACAAGACCATCACCTCTGTGGCCCTTCCCAAAGGCGCAGGCTTCAACAGCGTCTACAACTTCTGTTCGGTGAAAACTACGTGTTACACATACACTGACCTGGATCTGGCTACCGATGAATCTGGTGTCTGGGTGGTCTACAGCTCCCCCGATAACTACGGTAACTTAGTGCTGTCCGAGGTGCTCCCCAGCAGCCCCCCAACCCTGGGTCGAACCTGGGACACGTCAGCCCACAAGACGGCCATAAGCAACACATTCATGGCGCACGGCGTGCTCTATGCCACGCGCTATGTGGATAAGGACACGGAGGAGATCTTCTATGCGTTCGACACTGAGACGGGCTTGGAGCGCTATAACGTCGCCATCCGTATGAAGAAGCTGTCCCCTAACTTCCAGTCTCTGAACTACAGCCCTGTTGACCACATGCTGTACGCCTACAGTGATACAAAGATTGTCTCATACAAGGCTATCTTTGGGTGAGCTTAGCTATAGTGGAATGTGTAACCTAAGAATGGATTATCTACAGGGGATATTACACCACAAAATCAAATACTTAATGTATAGAGTATCTATACATTAAAACAAATATACATAAAACAGATGATCACATAAAACATGTTTCTTCTCAAGCTTACATTGCACCTGTAATCAGTAGTAGTTTGACTGAAATGTATTAGTCTTATCTAAATAAAATTAAAGTGCTCATTGCTCACATGAGAGTGGTCTCTGTTGTTCCTGTATGAAGGCTGCTGTAATGTACATATCTTTATCAAGGATGTTGTTTTAGTGTAGATTGTTTATGTTGCACACTTAAATAACATCACTAGGTCTCGTTCTACTCACGCACACTGGCAGGACACATGAAAAATGGACCAATGGCTTTTTCCAACAAATTTGGTCTTGCTATGTCACTCACGTGCCCGAGTATGCATGTTCGAAAAAAATATACACTTATGTTAAACCCGTTTCTTGTAGTCTGCAATTAAGTGGTCAATTTCAGGGGTAGTTTTCGTTGTGGCTGCGTCTATTAACTGTATTGGGAGAAGCGGTACGAGGAGAAAGTTTACATTCTATCAGAACTCAATTGTTCTACATCACAATCAGCCAGGCAGGCTACGGGGCACAACTATTCACATCAAATACTTAAGACTTTTGAGGTAAGCTGATTGTTATTACCTATAGTGATAACAATATATAGCTCCAAGTAAACCCAAAATGTTACCTTCTACATTATAATGAATACGATTCTGGAACAGCACTCCTACTCTGATGCTTTATGAATACGGCCCCTGATCTATTCGACCACTGTGGGTGGCTTTCAACTGAACCCTTCTTTGTGAGTATTTCTGAATCACTCTCCATAGAATCAGTTGCCTTCTAAAGTGATTAGACCAGTGTTGATGTCCAGACCATGGTTCAACTGAGACATTTGACCCAATGCTGACATAAAGTCTTTATTTCTTAGTTACATGTTCATTACATGGACAGAGACAGCTTGGTGTATACAGTATATATATAATATATTTAAACTTTACAATACACAGATCTGAATGATGGCGAAGCAGGTAAGAGTCAAACCTATTATCTCTGAACGGAATCAAGCTTGGAGGGAGACTCCCACAAAATCAAACAGTCCAAAAAACACAACTTATTGCTCAATACAAATCAATAATAATAATAATAATAATAATAATAGTAGTAGTAATAATAATACTGTAATAAGAATAATACACATGAACCAATATACCACAGACAATAAGGTAATCCTATCGTTATATAAAAAGAGGAACTCAAAGAAAGAGAGGAACCAAAAATGCTGTATTTGTCAAGATACAATAGTGTTGGAGTGCTCTTTCAGTGAACCTGCTCTTCAAACAGGGTGGGAGTAGTATCTACAAGTGCATGGAGGGATCTGGGTTCTCTTTGGGGTTGTGGGGGGTCAGGGGTCAGGGGTCAGGGTAGCAGGGTAGCAAGCCCCTAGAAGAGGAATGGAAGGAAGGGTTGGGATGGGGGCACATTGACAAGACTGTACAGCACTTCAAAGGGACATACAGTAGTACATTCAGGGCAGTATCCTCCTAGGCAGTATGAGGCTGAGAGGGAAGGATGAGAGCAAGGTTGAGGAGCCCTGTTCTGTGGCTTGCTCACAGCAGATAGGGATGAGACACAAGTCTTACTGTATGGAGAGAAAAAGCATGACCAGACCACACTCAGGTGCATGCAAACAGGTTGGAGTAGTGACGGAGAGTTTGTCCTGACTAGTCCCAATGATGCCCTGCTCCTACTTTCTTACATTTAAAGTCTCACCCCCTTTACCCTCTATGTACATTCTCTCTATCATCCTCTATCAGGCCACCTCAAGGGAATTTTGTAGACACTCATTTCTCTCTCTCTAAACACACACTCTTTCCATCTTCACAGATGGACATTGCTCTGTTTCATGTTCATTATCTTTGTCTAGTCTATCATATTCTCTCTCTCGCTCTCTCTCTCTCTCTCTCTCTCTCTATATATATATATATATATATATATATATATATATATATATATATATATATATATATATATTCATCCATTTTGCTTCTCTTCATCCCCATGAGGTCCCCCCTGCACATAGATAGTGCTGCATGCGGTTACTAGGCAACAGTAGGAACAGAAAAGTTACCTCAGCTTGTAGCCCTTTAGGGGCGACTGGACGTCTCTGTGAGTGGCGGGGCACCTTGTGATTTTAGGGGGAGGAGTTTATGGGGGTGGGAGTTGCCCTACATTCCGAACTTGGAGCAAAATGGCTCCAAAAAAGCCCCGCCTCTTACAGAGTCTCTCAGGAAGCACCCCTGCAGTAGTAGTTAGTTTGGCCTTCTCCACTTTACCTGTTAGAGAGGCTGACATTCGAAAAGACGGCAGGGAGCATTGTTTCTGAGAATGTGTGTAAATGAATGCTGGAGAAGAAGAAGTAAATTGTGCAAAATAGCCAGGGACCCCAAGCTCTCATAAGACTTTAGCCTGATGCAGTGGGGTTGTCCAACACTGCAGCTATAGCAGCACATCTCGCCTCTCAATGAGCAACCTACACTATTACAGCAAAAGAGTATGTAGTTCTATGGGATGCAGCTTCTCTACTTTGCATGGGTATGATAATGAGAAAGTAAATTTAAAAAAACCCAGACTATTTTGAGTAAATGACACTTGTGCATGTATGTGTGTGTGTGCGTGTGTGTCTGTGTGTGTGTTTTGTGATAATTTGTCTAAGTATTTTTGCACAGTGTCAAAATGTGTGTGTTTGTGCGTGCCTCTACTACTATGGCTCGGTTCCCTTACAGAGCCCAGCCCTCGTAGGTTTGTGTGTGTGTAGCTTTGGTATATTCTTTGTGTGGGGCTGAGTGCTGTAGAAGAAGGAAGAGCCAGCTGCAGTCCCACCCTCTGGCACTGACCCAGGAGAACATCTAACCCAGGTCTGACCGGTTCTGCCTCGGCTCCTTGGTCTGGTTTGGTTTGAATGTGATTGTCATTGAAGAGACCACTAAGAACCGATCCTGGGCAGAACCACTTCCACATGAGGGGGGTGGAGAGTGATGTGGTCACTAGTAACTTTAACAATACATAAGGGCATTCCTATTCTTCTCTATGGAGATGAGTGAAGTAATGTGTGTTGAAAGCCAACAATCATACTATTTTCACTCAGGTTTTCATTTTGAAAATCCATGCTAGAATCTTGATGGAGTGGGATGTGATGTGGGATTCTCATACTTCAGGGAGTCAGAGGCCTATCCACAGTCATTAGATCATTGGACTGTAGAACCCTATGACACTCTACACAGAGCTGAGGCAGTGCTCCAATAGGCTGTGTGCTACTGTCTGTCAAATGTTGTACAAACCCACTTATTCTGTCATTCCAGTTATCCTGTCATTTCTTTCACTCCAGAGAGAATGCAGATGAACAAACTGCTACAAAATGTCCCCTGTATATATGATGACCATCATCACTGCCTTTCTACAACTCACCTAACCTCCAAATACTTGACATGGGGGATGGGGGTGTAGAGGGGGCGGTGGGTGTAGGGCAGGGGGAGCAGGCAAAGGAGGAGGAGACACTGAGCAAACACAAATGACACTTCAAGAAAACCAAAACTGCTTCCTAAGATTTTAGGGAAGGATGGAGTGAAACACTTGTGTCATATTACAGTGAGGGGGGGGGGGGGGGGGTCCAAAGTTGTCAAATGCTGAGGGACTATGGATTAGACTAGAGAGAGAGAGAGAGAGAGAGAGATAGAGAGAGAGAGAGAGAGAGAGAGTGCATCATCCACTATCACCCCCCCCCTCCCTTTTTTTCTCTCTCTTTCTCTCCCAGTCTGTCCCTCCAGCCCACATCCCTCTGTCCGTCCGTCCGTCTGTCTGTCTGTCTGTGTGAGGATTCAGCAGGACACCTCCATGGTCTGGCTGAGCGGGCCTACCCCCTCGGTGCTGTCCGAGTGTGTACAGAGGCGGGCACGGGCAGCCTCGATGGAGCTGGCACTGGTCAGAGACGCTGTCCTGGAGCGCACCAGGCGGGTCATACTGGCAGAGGGCACTGAGAGAGAGAGAAACACAGAGAGAGAGAATGGAAAAAGAAAGAGAGAGAGAGAGAGAGAGAGAGAGAGAGAGAAAGAGCAAGAAAGAAAAAGAGAGATTCAGAATTAAACAACAGCAAAGTTGAACTTGAATCTGGACTGGGAACTGGGAGAAATGGGAGGTCATGCCAATGTGTGTAAAGTAGAGAACACCTGGAGCCTGACACACAGCTGGTGAGGCAAGGCAGCTTCAGCAAACACATTCTAGGCTAGACTAGGCTAACTGTGGATGCTGGAGAGTACATCTGTGCAGCCATCAAAATGATACAAAGACAGTATACTGTACATGTGTCTGCATGAAGACACATTCGCCCTGCTGCAACAGCACCATGCATGTAGTGGAGTTTGTGCACCGCAGGGATCAGATTATACATTGTACCGGTCTTCTAAATCTGTCCTAAATCTGTTTATAATTGTGGTTTTCACATTTATATTACATGACCTTTCTACAGGTAACACATATTAAGCAGCTTAAACTCATTGTTTTTGTTTCTTTTCCACTGAAGGACACATCATCTAATGCACAGTAGTCTTCAGTTGAGTGGTTCCAGTGCACATGCAAACATTCACCTAAACACCACCAGTAGGGTTTTGTTAGAGCGATCCACTGTGCCTATGAGATCCTGTTTCCCAGGATAGTTTAAAGGGACACTTCACAGATTTCTGACCTCAAAATTGTTGTCCACCTTGCGAACGTGTGGGCATGTGAAAAAACTGCTTCCAAATGCTGAAGATAAAAAGCTAGGTATCGCTCGTTTGAGTATTTTACGTGTTGGGCATAATCACATGGTAATCACATGGTTTTGAAGACTACAAGGAGCTTTAGGGAGGAGTGAGCTTACCATTCCCGAATTAGCTTCTGCCTGGTTTGTTTACATCCATAAGCACTGCGCTACAACACGTATCTATCACTTTTGCTTATTAACGTGCATCTTAGCTTAGATGTGCCTCCAGGGCTGGCTAGGAGCTGCAAAGCACGATGGACATTATACTGTAGGATTTCAGCATTCTGACATATTACTTCCTCATCCGATAAAAGGCTATTTTCTCACTTATTTTATATTTCCTGGCTATTTAGACAACAAAGTTGTTTCTTATAACTTGCTGTTGAGTCATAGTGACCATCAGTGAAATGTTCCTTTAAGCCTGTTCTCCTGTTTGGTTTAATCTGTGTCCAGGAAACTGCCCCTAAGAGTTCAAGTCTGGTCATGAATAACCGTAGGCCATGCAAAGAGCGAGATACGAGATGCAATGGCAGAGATGGGAAAAAGTAACCATAGCAATATTTTTCCTTGGTCGGAAAAAAATATTTTGAAAACTGAAATTAAATAAATGGAATATTTTCAAGATTAAAGGCAATGGATGCCAAAACAAAGAAACAATCGAACAGGCTGATCATCAGAGCTGTACTGAATATCTTATAATGCAGGAGGAAGAGCAGGTCAGAGGTGAACAGGAAACAGGAAGTACCTGGCCCTCCACTCAACCTCCGATCCTTCATATAAGCAACTGAGAGAAGGAAGTAGGAAGACACAGACGGAAAGATTAACACAGGTCCCTGCCGTTGACACACTACTACACTACCACAATCACAACACGATCACACAGGACAAGACAGGAGAAGGATTAGACACACAAGGGAGGGGAAGACTAGAGAACAGTGTACAAGATGTATAACAGTGTGTAAGATAAACTGGTGTCCAGTTTCTGACCTTTTGTGTCAAAGCAAATTCTCAAACATACACACACACACACACACACACACACACACACACACACACACACACACACACACTTAACAGTGCAGTAATCATCTCCTAAATCATCTCATTCTGCTTTAGTTGTGAATATTGAACTTACTGTAGCCCATGCCCTGGAGGAAGTACTTGAACGCTTCACTCAGTTTTCCAGGCTGTACAACAACAAGAGTAGAAAGATGAGTAAGAAACATGGTTGTATCTCCAGTTTCTGAGACTAAATGTGGTGCAGGGAGGGAATTTGACGGATGTAGGTCCGTACTTTAGGAGGGTATTTCAAGAGGTTGTATAAGGTGCATAGAGGATGTTTATTGTGTAATACATTGTGTTAGCAGGTGTAGAGGGTCATCTGAGGGAAGCTCTCTAACCTGTGTGATCTGAGGGAGTCCACCAGAGTCAGCCATCTGGAGTACAACAGGGAGAAGAACAAACACAGCCATTAGAACATCAGAACCATTAGGTCAAGAACAGATAGGGACACAAAAACATTGTCCTTATTTTAAATGTTTTAAAACATGCATAGCATGTACAATCAAAATGGGGTACAGTACTAACAAAAGGTCAATAGGGACAGTTCTCATTTTCAACACCTATTATTTTGCACTCATACCTTTAGGAAGGTGGTGTTGGTTGGGTCCAGTTTGGAATTGCATTCGACCTTGAGAGAACACCAGAAAAAACATGATGACAGTTGATTGATAGTTAAAGTTAATTGATGTGTGTGTATGCAAGTTTGTGTGTGTATTTGTGTGTGCATGTTCGCGTGTGTGTACAGTATGTATGTATGTATGTATGTGTGTGTGTGTGTGTGTGTGTGTGTGTGTGTGTGTGTGTGTGTGTGTGTGTGTGTGTGTGTGTGTGTGTGTGTGTGTGGCAGATACTGCAGTGTGCTGCAGAGATTAGTCATTCCAGCACACAGCAGAGTTGCAGTCTCCAATCAGCAGGCAGGGGCTGTTTACAGATGTGCACACAGAAACACACCCATACCTTGTTTTTCTACTGTTTACTGTTCTACTGTATGTGGTATTCTACTGTATGTGGTCTCTTGTTTTTGTACATTGTATCAATGTTTTTCATACGGTATGTCTTACGTTATTTGTGTCTTATACTGTTTACATCAAGCGGGCAAATGTATATTTTTTGTTGATGTGACTGAAAAAGATCAAACAAATAATCCATCAATCTCACAGAACACTAACAAGGGTAGGAGGGTTGGATGTTCTACAGTAGGTCAAATCCGGACCCTGACCCTCTGCCCTCGACTTCTCTGTCTCTGTCTCTCTGTCTCAGATGTGCAGTAGAGATGGGCAGGACGCTTCACTGCTCTCACATCAAATAACATGACATATTAATCTGACCTCCATCTGTCAACCACTGAGAGGATTTTGCTCTCCTTCTCTCTCTCTCTCTCTCTCTCTCTCTCTCTCTCCTTTTCTGCCAATGTTGGTCTCTCTCTCTCTGCATTTATTTATTGTAAGCCAAGGTTATATAACATCTCATTCTGCTCCGCTCTCCTCCTCCCTCCCTCCCTTCCTCCTCCTCCCCTCCCTCCCTCCCTCCTCCCTCCCTCCCTTCCTCCTCCTCCCCTCCCTCCCTCCCTCCTCCCTCCCTCCCTCCCTCCCTCCGTACAGGCTATATGTCCTCCATTGACAGTGAGGGAATGTGTGTTAGCCTTGACCTCCTGAACATGTAGCAGATAAACCATCAGACACACACACACACACACACACACACACACACACACACACACACACACACACACACACACGCAAAGAGCCACAGAGGGAGGGAGGGAGGGAGAAAGGGAGGGTGGGAAGATGGGGATGATGGGGATAGAGTGGATAGAGAGAGGGAACGAGAGAAAAGGACTCACCACTCCCTCCTCAGCTGGGGCGTTGTCACCGACAACCAGCATGACTGGGCACCTAGAACACAGAACACAGACATTCATGTATACATGTTCATGCATGTTCAGTCAGTCACTTTTTGGTTAAGTAGGAGAGACTCACTTCAGGGTCTTGGCATTGATGATGCTCCCACTGCGGTTCATCTCCAAGTCCCTACGGCTGAGAGGGACAACAGTGATGTGAGACACACTGTGTGTGTGTGTGTGTGTGGTGTGTGCGTGCGTGCGTGCGTGTGCGTGTGTGTGTGTGTGTGCGCATGTGCGTGTGTGTACCTGTTGTACATGTTCCAGAAGAGCTGCAGGTTGAACTGGTTGATGGTGTTGTTGATCTGTTGACGATAGCTCTGCACCAGTTCTGTGTTGTTCATCAGCTCCTCCTATATGGACAAGATAACAAGAAGAGTAAGACTAAATCAAATCAAATTGAATCAAATATAATAGATTGAGACACCTGCATCTTGGTGAACTGTTTAAAAAGCAGACAGGTGTGGAATGAGAGCTCACCTGGCTGAAGAGGTGGGGCAGCACTGTGTCTGGCAGAGCACTGGTCAGACCAGACAGCTGGAGAGGAGAGAGAGAGAGAGAGAGATTGATGAGAAGAGAGAGAAAAACTATTGTATTACCCTACAGCTTTTGCCTTAAAATAAGAGCAGCCATTTTTAAATTTGGGGGAAAAAAATAACACAGTAAGATGGCTTAAAACCACAGTATGATGAGATTATTGTGAACATAATTAGTAACTTGATTGATGTGTTGAATGATGTGTTGATTGATGTGTTGATTGATGTGTTGGCCACTGTATCCAATGTCACATATATGCAGTACCTTCCCAGCAGCCCAGTCGATCCAGCCCTTCCCATTGGGGTCGATGTTGAGCAGCACCATTCCCTCCACTAGGTCTGGGAAGATCAGCTGACGAGAGAAGAGGAGGGTGGGGGATGAGATACAGCTGGGCTGTGGCCTGTGCTGTTCACTTATTCATCATTATACCCATTAGAGATACAGTCAATGTTTATAGTCCTGTTATACAGCAGGGATCACTGCCCGGAGCTTGGATCAATACCCTAACTATAGGTTGGGACTTACAGCAAACTTGGCCAGGATGTAGGCGCCTGCTCCAACTCCAATACCCACAATGCTCTTGAATCTGAAAGAAATAACATGATCAGGTCTATCAGTTGATTCATTGAACATCAGTTTGGATAAAATATCTATCTATCTATCTATATATGAGAGAGAGACAGAGAGAAATCGGAGGGGGGGGGGGGGGGGGGGGGGTCCACTCACCCAAAGTGCTGGACTACACTGGGCAGCATACCAGCCAGCTGGTCCATAGTGGGGTATTGGTACCTGGAGAGAAAGATGGGGACTTTTAGTCAACCAGATAGTATGAATAAATATGTTGCTTGCATTCCATGATTGTGTGTGTGTGCGTGTGTTTGTGTGTGTGTGTGTGTGTGTGTGTGTGTGTGTGTGTGTGTGTGTGTGTGTGTGTGTGTGTGTGTGTGTGTGTGTGTGTGTGTGTACTGTACTGTACAGTGAATTACCCCTGTGGCATCTGAGGGGCTCCAATCTGCTGTCCAGGAGCGTCCACATGGCAGACTACAAAGTGCTTGGTGATCTCCTGCATATCCTCATTGTGGAAGAAGGAATTGAAGCACATCTTGTCTGTAAAGGAGAGAGGGAAGAGGAGGAGAGGTTAGCACAGCCTGTCTTTAGAGAAGAGAGGAGACAGGGAAGGAGAGGTGAATACAGCAGAGCTTGTCTGTAGAGGACAGAGGGAAGAGGAGGAAAGAAGGAGAGGTTAGCACAGCTTGTCTGTAGTGGGGATAGGGAGGTAAACACATTAAATATGCATTAGATACGGAGCACCTTCAAGGTGACCATCTGGCCCGCTGTTAGCCAACAAGGGACAGGAGATTTCACTGATACTGTATATGAGGCCATATGGGCAGAATCTGAGCTAGACACTGTTTGTCCATAAACACATAGGGTGAAGAGAAACCAACCTAGTTTGATTTACTGAAATATGTCAGAAATTATTATCTGAGAGTCATCTGATGTTATAATTGATATTGAAAATATTTGATAGGATTTATATTGGGCTTCTCTAGACAGCTAAAGCACTTTATGGATGTTGACATTGTCAGTTTTATGGGCCAGCAATGACACACTCCCTCCTTAAATCTGCAGTCATATCATATCACGTCTATGAATAATGAAATCTAAAATAGGTAAAGTCACAAAGGTGTGTTTGCCCTCCTCATACCTTTGCTGCTGGGCTGGTCTACTTCGGTACTGTTCTCTGTGAGTCACACATACAATAACAACTAGAAAAAGAAGTTCCAGAAGAAACTTATCTGGCTTGCAAAGTCTTATTTTGGTAGTGGAAACAGTTTAAAGATGGTTTGAACAATAGATAGATACTGTCGATTTGCTGGGTAGTTGAAAGAAAGTGAGATTATTATTATGGTGTTATTATGGTAGTGCTGCTAATACACTGATGAACAACACAACATTGTTCCATCTCATCAAACACTAACGAACAGGCTCATTACACAAGATCAACTTGAATGCTCTATGTGACCCTGTAACCTTTCTTTTGCTTATCTTTTCTTTAAACGCTAAATGCTTCATGTATTCTTGTAAACAGAGATGATGTGTTGTGCTGTGTGATTTATCTGACAGCTCACAAGGCCATAGAGCTGATTCACCTATACATCAAAGAAAAACGGAATGTCTGCAACTCTGGTATGTTCCCACAGTGATTTCATTCTGACACACAAAAACAGACAACGATTTCGATTTTGAGTTTCGCCTACCCATTGTAACGTCTCGTCCTGTTCCTTAGTTTATGTTTGCATTTGTTTCATGTTATTCATTTATTGTTCCTGTTTATTTTTGTGTTGCTCACCTTGTCTCTCGTTTCAGACACTTCACCACCTGCCCTTGTGTGTTTTCTGCCTGTGTGATTGTCTACCTCGCCCTGATTGGTTTCACCAATCATCAACCTGCACTTTCTTCCCGTGGCAAACTGACCCATTTACTCCTTCATCTTCTCCCCAGCGAATGATATAGGAGAATATAGGCCAGTGCCTCCTCTACTCTGTCCTCTGTCTCTATCTGCCTTCTCTCTCTCTCTCTCTCTCTCTCTCTCTCTCTCTCTCTCGGTCTCTCTCTCTCTGTTTTGACTCAGTGAGACTGGAGCGCAATGCTGTGGTTACTGGCTTTGCATACTAATACCCCTAGCTGCTGCAGATACGGCGCAGGGGTGACAGGGGAAGGACGGGTAAGGTGTAGACAGGGGGAAGGCAGGGAGGCAGGGAAAAGGGGGAGGTGGAGCAGCTGTTTACAACACCGCAGTGGCACCCCTCCCCCAACACTACCCCGCCCCGCTGCCACAAGTCTACTGCATGATGGGGATGTTTTTCTGACCTACATTTTATATCTCTCTCTTTTTTCTGGCTTCACCTCCCTCTAACCCCCCTCCCTCTAACCCCCCCCCCCCCTCTAACCCCCCTCCCTCTAACCCCCCCCCTCTTTCTCTATGTCTCTCTCTCATTTTCTCCATCTTTCATTCTCTCTGTTTTGCAGCCTCCCTCAACCGTTATGTCATTAACCATTCCTTTATTAAATCATCGACCACTCTGACTTTATTAACTGGGTGAATGCAGGTTATGTTGTGAATTTCTATGGACACACTGTAGTGCTCTTGACAGAAAGCATGCACAGATCATTGAGCAGTCAACAACTACCAACAATAATACTGACTTGGTATTGTACACGCCTGTGTCTCAGAGTCATTCCAAGACTTCCTGGTATTTGCAGCTACACTGGAAACACTAATCATACCATAGTGTAGGACACGAGCAGACTGTGCAGGTCTTTGTAACACAGGCACACGGGGTAAGGCTGAGAGAGACATCACTGTTAGCTGGTCTTCTGCCAGAGAATGTTACCATGGTCTCAGATAGTGTATGTGGCTCAGAGCCATGATGGGTGAAGAGTGCAGTGGCATTGACCCTATTTCACTGACCTGTCCTGCCTGTTCAACACCAAAATACTCTAAGGTCAACTACCATCGGTGGGGGAGGGTTGGGAGAGGCCAACAACCTTCCCCAGTGCATGAGGTCCCCCCAAGAAAATGGCTTCACGATGCTGAGCACAGAGAACCAGGAGGATGCAGTTTCAGTCCTGTCTCCTAGGCAACCCTCTCCCCAGCCCCTAACCCATCCCCCTCCCCAACCCATCCCCCTCCCCAACCCATATTGAGGCTTTTATTAAACAGAATCGCAGCCAAGAGGCATAACTAACTTTTTCAGAGCAGAACACACAGTTTTAGTTGACTTTGTCCTTGGTGCAGACCATCTGTTGTTTTGGGTGATAGGCAATGAATTTACGACGGGGTAGGGGTATGCTTAAATGAAACAAGACCATGTTTTGGAGGCCATATTTGGGACTGACTCATGACCCAGATAAATGTTTATAGGAGAGCCAAGGCATAGCCAGAGGGTTAAAATGTATTCTTAATAACAGTAAGAGATGTCAAAGCAAATGAGACAAATACCTTTTGTTTGCCAGGATCTTGAGTGCTTGACATAAACCAGTAAGTCTCTGAAATTCTGGCACAACACCCTGAGGCCTCGAATGTTGTGGTCCATGTGGACTCAAATGACATTAAACTGTGTCAGTCGTAGGTACTGAAGGAGGACGTTAAAGCCGTCATCTCCACCTTACAGGACTCAGGACAGTGGAGCAGGGCTGTGGTCGGTTCAGCTGGCTCCGGTCACTCCATCAATGGCTTGGCCACTGCCAGACTATCAAGGTGAACTTTATTGACTGTTTTGATATGTTCTGGGAGCGGCCTCAGCTTTTTAAAAAAGATGTCCGGATCTGAACCTGTGGGGTGCCAGGCTGCTCTCTGTGAACATTGAACCATCTCACGACTCCCTCTGATGTGTCACCAGTCCAGACTCAAAGGTAATACCTCCCATCACTACATACAGTATTGCCATGATAAGCTTGATCCTATTGTTGTAAATAGGGATTTACCTCTCCTGAAAACACCAAATTACTTTAAAATCCAAAATGGCCTTGGACTGATACACATGAAGGAGTTACATGAGGTAACCCATTCTCTCTTACCATAATCTGATTCCTCATTCGAGACACAGACCAAATGGTGTGACTGTAAACAACCTTGTATTGATACAATCAGTCTCATTATAGAGTCAAATGCTTGTGGGGAGTTACCAGTTTTAGCACTGCGGTTCATCTCCAGGGATAGTTTCCACACCCACCATTGTCTTTTATATCAGTCTGTCGGTTGGGAGTCTTTGACTTCAAGAAGGGCTTATCATAGTTTTTTATTTCTATATAAAGCAGTTATTTTAAAACTCCCATTTTACCTCACATAATTGCTTTTATGGCAGACACGCTCTCCAGAGTACCAAACCAGGTCCCAAGCTCGGCTAACCCTCAAAGTTCCATGTGTTAACTACTGTAGGTAAATCGGCCTTTAGTTTTTTAGCCCAGAGCACTTGGAACGACTTTCAAAACTAGATTATCTTGTGTCACTCTGTCAATTTAAGACTTTGATCAAGTATCTGTCAACTGAGGAATGTACAGTACGTATTTTAATTGATTATATTGTGGAAATTGTCATTGTACTGTAATTGATTTATAATTAATGAACTGTACTATGTTTGTAATTTTAAATGTACATTTGATTGTCCCATGCTTGTAAGCAGGGCTCCTCTGAAAAATAGACTCAAATCTCAGTAGGACCTGCTTAAATAAAGGCTTAATGGTGTCTAATTATCACCTCCCATAACAGAAGCAACACCTCTCTGCGGCGTCTGACAGCTCTATGCCAAATCACACCAGTGGATAACACACATTGGAGAGGTGTGGAAAGATGAACGTCTCCTGTAACCTGCTACAGGTAGGTCTGCGCTGTGTGAGGGGTGGTGTTTAACACACACATACACACACATACACACACACACACACACACAGACACACACACACACACACACACAGAGTAGAATAGAGTACAGTAGAGGTAGAACAGAGTTTGTGTACTCACGGTTAAGCCCTACATCATGGTAGGTGAGGATAGCTGGCTTGTTTCCTTTGGGTGCCCCGCGGATCACCACATGAAGCATCCCATAGGGGGTATCAATGTCATGTTCCTGAAAACCCAAACACACTCATATTACTAATGGGAACATACACATACACTAAAAGGCACATAGACCTGTCATGTACAGTACATGACATCCACTGTTGATGGGAGTATTGGGTTTAATCGCTGACTACCGTAGAGAGATGACACTTTCACTATCGCTGAATCTATGCAAGCAAATGTTTGTTTCACTATGGATTCAAAGAGGAAGACTTTAGAAAATAACTGTTTACACTACTCTCAGTTTAGGAAACTGAATGGAAGAGTCATGTAAGAATAGTTGTTGTCTAAATTCATATCTGGCATACAATACAGTGCAGTGTTCTGCTCTGGTGGGAAAAGCATATTCCGTGCAGGCTGCAGCAAATTGATGTTCCTAAATTGTCCATGTGTGATATTGATTCCTAATGGTGTCATTGCTATTCTAATCTGCTTTGACCCACATTCTCTGCCTCAGCCAGCCAGCCACTCTCAAAATGGAAGCAGCTGATATTTTTCACAAACTGAACAAGTGCTCCAGGACTATGTCTTGGCTAGACAGTCACTAGTGCAATAAAACCTCTCTGGTCACTTTTAGCCCGTCACTGAAAAACCTCCATAACTGTGCATCGTTCTGGCACCAGATACCGAGCGAGGTTAACCAATACATTTGGAATGAGTGCAAATAACACTTCATATTTGTGAGATATGAAATGCTTGTTTGAATGCCAGAGGTGGTACAGTCGGTACAGTAACAAATATTTTCTGGAATTCATGGAAATCAGATTCTTATGCTTTCATTTATTTCTCTTTACTGAAGTATTTTATCTGCATTTACTGTAACCAACATACAGCAGCATTACATTACCAGTCTGGGTCACATTGAGCTTATTACAAGAGCAGGCTGAGAACAATAAACCGCATTGAAAAGCAGCGCCCGTATCATTTCTGCTGCAAACACTCCTTCCCTCACCCACGCTCACACACCCGTCCTTCTGTCTGTCAAGGTCACTCTCCTACTGTGGAATGATTCGCCAGACTGCCACACACACACACACACACACACACACACACACACACACACACACACACACACACACACACACACACACACACACACACACACACACACACAGGCATCTGCCTAACACACACTCACAGGGTTAATTATCTATGCAGTCATGTGTGCCGAGGCGTGTGTGTGTGTGTGTGTCAGTGTGTCAGTGTGCCAACTGTCTATCTCAGACCCAACATGACCCATCATTTAAGAAACATGATAGAATGACAGGAAGTAATTTCAGTATGCAAGACAACTCAAGCCTTAAAAGATATTCTATCAATGCATCAGTACTGCCAAATGCAATGCATATACAGTACACATTTAATTTAATTTCATTCATTATTTTATCAATTTGATAAAATCTTTAGTATTAAACAATGGCAGGGTAACGTTTAGACTTGATGATCAAGGTTAAACATGTGTCATAATGTGTGAATAAGGTGAGGGACAAACAGGTTGTGTGCAGTATGTGCATGTATACTTACAGTATGACAAACATGTGCATAGGAATCAACAAGACAAAATGACTTTATTAACAGTGGTTTCGCAGATATTGACTTCATCAAAATATCAATCGACGGCTTGAAAACATGCAGTCATGAATGCATCAGCACACACACTGAGCAGACACACAAAAACACACACACACACATACACACACACACACACACACACACACACACACACACACACACACACACACACACACACACACACACACACACACACACACACACACACACACACACACACACACACTCCTTTCTGCCACTCACCCCATCCCAGCACTCAGGCATGTTGCCTCAGTAAGTGTGCTCAGTGGAGGAGGAAGAAGAGGAAGAGGCGGGTGGAGGCGAGACAGACTGAGCCGGTCCTCTCCTGGAGTGGGACTAGGTCCTGGCTGCAGAGGCTGCTGGGGGATACTGCTCAGGCTGCTATTGTTATTGCCGCAGAAGCAGTCTCTTTGTCTTGTCTCGTCCTGCTCTGGGGCTGAGCACTCTCTGCAGTGCTGCTGCCCCCTCCCTTCCCCTGACACCTTATAAACCCCACCTAGGGGGCGGGTCGAGCCAGAGCCTATTGGCTGGCACTGCTGCCTCCCTTGTGTGATTTGTTGGCTGCCTTGTCAGTCACAGCATCCTCTGTGTTGTGCCCCAGTTTTGCTCTCTCATCAGCACCACTACTCTATTTCTGAGATAGATATTCCTTGCTCTCTTCTCTCTCTCTCTCTCTCTCTCTCTCTCTCTCTCTCTCTCTCTCTCTCTCTCTCTCTTTCTCTCTCACTTCATTATTTCTCTCACTCCCTCTTTTTTTCTCACTCCTTCTCTATCTTATTCAATCACTCTTTGTTCTCTGTTTCCCTGTCTCTCCGTCTCTCTCTCTCTCTCTCTCTCTCTCTCTCTCTCTCTCTCTCTCTCTCTCTCTCTCTCTCTCCCTGTCTCTCTCTCTCTCTCTCACACACACACACACACACACACACGCCTTTGTATACCTCTCTCCTCTCCCTTCCCTCTTATCGCTGCTCAACAGGCTGTGACCCGGTGCTGTTGCTGTTTATTTCATGGACGGAGATGCAGAAAGAAATGCTTTTACACAGCGTGATTTGTTTCACTAATTACAGCATTAGTTCACCTCAACAATGAAGGCTTTCTCTGTTGCTATGCAACAGTGTGAAGCATGCAGGTCCTTCTCTGCTGTGCTGACCTTATTTTAACCTATTGCTGCTGATACTAGATACTGTAGATACCTTATTTTACCTAGATCTGTTTGCTTTTAACAGGAAAATACAATGTCTGAGACTTGCACATTACTCTTTGGGTCGGTACAGTATGATATACTGTTCACACTGCACTTTTCTGCTTTTTTGCACTTCTAGTTAGACGCTAACTGCATTTCGCTGTCTCTGTACTTGTACTCTGCACAATGACAATAAAGTTGAATCTAATCTAATAGGGTGACAACCATACTTATACTATATGATATTTATGGAGGTACGGTAAAGGGCAAAGTTCAGAAGCGTACATGCGTCAGGAGAGTGTCATGATGGAACCCTATTGACCTGCTGACCTCTCCTCTCCACTTTTATTCACACCACCATCTATTGTCCAGCTTCTCCACACCATCCCTCTTTTTCTTTCTTGCTTCCCTTTCTTTCTCTCTCTATCCCCCCTTTCCTGATGACAGAGAGCCTAGCACGCTGATTCAAGTCTGTCATGCTCCTCCTCTCTCAAAACTCTGTTTTCTCTCTCTGTAACTCTGTCTTTCTCTCTCTCTCTCTGTCTCGTTCCCCTTTTTCTCGATGGAAGAGAGATTAACCCAACCCGGCTGACTCGCCATTACTCGTCTACATTAAATACACCATCATTCTCTCTCTCTTTCAGTTTCTCCCATCCCTTGTTTCTGTGCCCTTCATCCTTGCCCATTGTCATACTGTGTGCCCTGTCATCACTCATACACGCATACAGTACAGTATATGCCCTCACAGACAATCCCCCCCCTTCTCTCTCTCTCTCTCTCTCTCTCTCTCTCTCTCTCTTACTTAAACACTGTGTGATCCAAATGTGTTAGGTACATGCTAATTAGATTTATGTAAAGCAATTAACAGCTCTCTCCCCTTTTAACTCTCCTTAACACCACCTGTGTGTGTGTGTGTGTGTGTGTGTGTGTGTGTGTGTGTGTGTGTGTCCATTAGAAAGCGGTGCAGGAAACATGTGGTAGAGGAGAACTGAGACCTGAGGTGTAAGACTGGGGTGTGAAATGAAGCGTTGGCTCTTATCTCATAATCATGTGGATTCAGGTTAAAATAGACCCAAAACTTCACCGGAAATAACACATAACTTCTGCTGCTTTATGAGAACTTTTATGAGAAACTAATGTGGCAATAGTTGAGAGTGAGAGCCATTGTCTTGGTGATGATGTTGGCGCGAGTGAGTCTAAAGAGTTAAAGACTTAAAGCTCAAGTGGCTCTCTGTCCCACCCTCTCACCCATCTCTCTCTCTCTCTCTCTCTCTCTCTCTCTCTCTCTCTCTCTCTCTCTCTCTCTCTCTCTCTCTCTCTCTCTCTCTCTCTCTCTCTCATTCTCTTTCTAGTTGTATGATCTGAGGACATGCCATGACCAAAGAAATCTCCACCTCCTCCACCCTCTCTGCTCTTCATCTTCTCTTCCCTCCTTCCAGTGAGGGGCCATTGTTGTTACATAGGTGAGTCATCACAATGTCATTTCAATCAGAGAAGGAGAGAGAGAGAGAGAGAGAGAGAGAGAGAGAGAGAGAGAGAGAGAGAGAGACAGACAGAGAGAGAGAGAGAGAGAGACAGAGAAAGTGAAGAATACAGTACAGAATGGGTAACAATAAAGTAGAGAGCAGTTCCAGTACCTTCCAGTCTCCAACAGGCATCAGAGTGTCACAGTTCTCCTGCAGAGAGACAGAGAGAGAGAGAGAGAGAGAGAGAGAGAGAGAGAGAGAGAGAGAGAAACACACAGGTACAACGTCAGCTCAGACTCTGACACAGTCATTCTGGTCCCCCCCAGGAGCTGTCACAGTAGCTGGACCAGGAGGGATGCGTAAGGAACAACATACACTGCTGTAAGCTGTGTGACTGGGGGAGATCCATTCCACAGAGGGCAGTGTGTGGAGGCTGTGTGGGGTCCAAACATAGGCCTACAGTTAGAGGTGAGGGAAGATGCAGCTCGGGGAAAGCAGAGACTTCCCTTGACGAGTCAGACAAGAACTTGAGGGTGATAAGAAAGACATGCTCTAGAGGGTTACACCTCAGTCAAAAATGGTTCGAGAGTGTTACACAATATCTCTCGCTAGTGAGCCTATTGTCAACATCACCATGCACAGGCGCATTTGTGTTCATACAGTGTGTTTCACAGAGTGGTTTCGAGAGAGACAAGGGGATGAAATCATAATAGCATAACATGGATGAGGTGCAATGGAGGATGGTGGAGGTAGAAATCGGAGGACGTGCTCATTGTAATGCATGGAATGGAATGAGGAATGGTACCAAACATGTGTGTTTGATAGCATTCCAATGAGCCGTCCTCCGATTTCTACTTGCACCAGTCTCCCCTAATGAGGTGAAAGAAGAGGAAAGAGAGAGAAGAAAGTACAATCAGAACGCAGCAGCAGTCCATGGAGGGTAGTCAGCGTAACAGTGTAACAGAGTGTGTCAGAGATATACACCTGGAAAGAGAGATTAGTTCATGCAGTGGTTACAGTATCTGTAGGAACCTGAGGAATTCTTGACTTGTTTTTTCTCCTGTAGTTCCATCCCCCATCACCTAGAGGGCGACATAGCGTCCTCTCAAACCATGTGTTGATACACAAGTTGCTGACCCCTAATACTCACAATACTTAAAAAATAAATGTCTCTTTTAACACGTTCATAGGAGGATTCCAATCATATAAGTAGATTTAAAGTTAAAGGTGTGAAAATCTATTGCTAACTGTCTGGAATGTGGAGGCACATGCAATAATGCCTTGAGGTAAGCTTTGAATTGATGTTGATAATGTGACAGGTCAGGTGGTCAAGAATTTCTCAGGTCCTTAGTTATCTGAAGACAGGTTAGTAGGGGCAGAGGGAGTGGCAGTGGAGTGGCCGGACCAGCAGGTGTCTCTCTTCTCTTCTAGAGAGCCTGGCTGCAGTAGCTCAACATGTTGATAGAGGGCGCTTTGGAGCCTTAGTGGAGGTGAATGTACATGTTGGTCTACAGGAAAGTTTAACTTGCCTCTTTAATCTTTAATCTGATAAAATCAGGCAATAGACATGATAATGTGTGTGTGTGTGTGTGTGTGTGTGTGTGTGTGTGTGTGTGTGTGTGTGTGTGTGTATGTGTATGTGTAGACCTATCCCACTAGCTGAGGAGGTCGTCTACTCCAGATGTAAATGGGGGCAGCTGTAGGACCCTCAGATTGTATTGTAGTAGGTGTTTGAGATTGGTGCCTACTCTTGAATTGAGGACTGGCCGTGTTTTGGCTGAGTGGTAATTACCGGGATCCACCGGCTGGACCGCTGGCGAGTCTGGCGTAGCCAGTGCCGTGCAATCACATGCCAGCGGTGAAGGGGGCGGCCTGGGGGAGGGGGGACGGTGAGAGGCACGGGGCCTGCGCAGGGGAGGGCGTTCACACACTCCGCCTCGTCTCCTCTATCCTGCTGCGTCACAAACACAAATGAAGTCAACTGTTCAGTAATCATCTACAGATCAGGGGAGGCAACAGTCTGGATACCCCTTCTGGGGCCTTTCCTCTCCAGTTGTATTTCCTCTAAACTTTACTCTCATAAAAAGAAAGTGTTCTTTTCGGGTTTGTCCCTGTAGGAGAACCCTTTTTGGATCCATGTAGAAACCTTTTTTCTATGTGTGGTGGTCCGTGCCTTGTGGAACATGCAGGAGGTGTGTGGATGAACACCGAGCACAGCCTACTGTCAATGTAGTCCAGGCCCTGACCTAGGGAGGAAGGAGAGGGTCTACTACAACAGATGAGAAGTGGAAGAGACCAGGCAATGATAACAGCTGTCTGAATAACCTCTTGTCAACCTCATCTAATCCCCCACGAAATAGAACTGCACTGGCAGTAGAACTAATTACTTTTCATCGATCATTAATCAATGACTTCTGAGAACTATCCACCACTGTCAACACAGGCGGTCTTTGTGAAACGGATACTGTACTGGGTATGATAGTGAGCTAGCCTCTTCAGTGAACACTTCAATCAACATGATCATCTGTAATGATGCCTCCTCCCTTCTGCTCCTCACCCCCAAAATCACAGTGCACTCAAGAGCTACTCACAATTATTGCTAAGAGACAGTTGAGACAGACTGCTGCAATCAATGCCTTTAAGACATTCCTGCATACACCTTCTCTTTTTTCATGCAAATTAGTTTTTTTGGCGTATCAGGTCATTAATGCAGTGTCATATTTATAGAGGCTGATTCATCCCTCCTACAAAAACACATATTCTGTTTCCTAACCAGGACCCACACTGATCATATCACACACACACACAGACACACACACACAAACACATAGGTAAAGTAGATGCTGCTCACCATCTCGGTGTCCTGTCCTCTCTGCTCTGGCAGCAGTGGTTTCTCTTCAGTAAACTGCTGCTCCTTCATCCCCGCCATCCTGGAGAGCAACCTGCAATCACCATGGCAACGCACACTTTCATCTGACTCTTTATTGTATCCATAACATGTTCCCTTTTGAAAAGATTCACCATCACACACACACACACACACACACACATATGCACCCATGCATGCACACACAAACACACACAAACACACACACACACACACACACACACACACACACACACACACACACACACACACACTCATACACCACTGCATCCCAACTTCAATCAGTTGATTGAGTGATCAGTTGAATTGAAACTGAAGCTGATCTGGGAGCGTGAGTGTCTGCATAGTCATTCCAGGATGACAGCTTAATGAAGGATCTGATGGTAATGGTATTGGGAGATGGACTGTACAATTAATAAGCTGTCTGTTTTGTTCTGTTATGTCTGGGTTTCCAGTGATACCAGCTTATAGACTAGATGAAAGCACTGTTTTCTAAAGCAGGGCAGAGGGCTGATGTCTGAGGGCAGACAGTGAGCTCCTCCATTAGGGTATAATTAAACATGTACAGTACATTGTGGTTGAGGTCAGTGGACAGAGGAGCTCTATCAGTTCTGATTGATATGGCGATACAAGGGCAGCGCTAAGCTGGTAGAGAGCAGAGCCGACCCGGCGCCACTCTGCTAACACATAGGATCACTGAGGATATCAATTATGGAACAGTCAACCCACACGGGCAGGGCGGCACACACACACACACACACACACACACACACACACACACACACACACAAACACACAAACACACACACACACTCACACACACACACACACACACCCTTCCAACAAAGACATAACTTACACCATATCAAATTCCCCTTTAAGCGCACACACACACACACACACACACACACACACACACACACACACACACACACAAACACACACACACACACACACACACACACACTCGTAGTAATAGAGAGCATTTCCATACGGTACTGCACATGCACCAAAAACATGACCTATTTACATGATAATCTACATGCATACCACAGAAGTCACATTACTAGGTGTTTTACCAAGGAATACAAATGAAGTTGAAGATACACTTGAAGATAAAGAGGTAGGAATGAAAGGCTGTCAGCACATGCACAGCATGCAAGACTAAAAGTTAGCGTTGAGATGTCCTTGCCTTGTTGTGCTCTTTGGGTTCGTCTACAGTATGGGTGTGCCGGTTGATTCTGTTCTACTCACATTGCTAAACATTCCCAGTCTCCCAATCAAACACTTAGTCAGGATCAGTGTTGGACAGGTCCAGTGGTTTCACAGCTCTGACAACTGGCAAGTCAACACTGTGAGGTTCAAGATAATGTTTTTGTGACTGGTATGCAGTAACAGAAACACCATCTCTCTCTCTCTCTCTCTCTCTCCCTCTCTCTCTCTCTCTCTCTCTCTCTCTCTATCCCTCCCTCCCTCCCTCCCTCTTTCTGTCAGTGGCAGTTTCCAGACCTTTAGTTTATCACTAACATCTTAAAGAGACAAAACCCAGACGCCACAAAGTCATTACAGACACTACAGTCTCGGTAAGTCATATTACCACTAGAGTATATTCAATATTATTAACCATTTCACAACATGGGAACAATTGGTGCTTTTTGGTCATTTCTTCTTGTGACAACAACTGGTACTCTCACATACAACAAATCACAGGTAACCTAGAAGAGTAATAATTATGTTGTTTCAAAGTAAATGTTAGATAATTAGGACCATAAAAAATAAAAACCTTCCAAAAGTGTCTCATCTGCCTCCTCCATTGTGAGCTGGCTGTTGACTGTGTGACTGTCTCACAAACAACCGCTGTGACCTTTTGATAAGCAGCAGAATGGGGCCATGACCATGTCGGCCAGTGTTTAATTAGGAAGCAAGAACAGAGCTGCCAGCCTCACAGCTCTGCCTATTCATCATCTCCTCTCTCTCTATTTACTCTGACAGCCTTACGTAAGATGGCTCGCCATGAAATCAATTAACTTTACACAGTCTATATTTGTCTTGTGCTGACACTGTTGGAAAACTACTGATTATGCCTTGGATGACTAAATACTTTTGTTTTCTGCCAAACTTATCATCCATATCTGTAGGATATTCAGTTCCGTCGCAAGAGCTGTTATTCATTGTAAGAATATTTGTTTGTGTGTGTGTGTGTGTGTGTGTGTGTGTGTGTGTGTGTGTCATAGAGCCAAAGAGTCATTGTACTGTATGACAGGGTATTGAGTGGACACTAAATCTGCTCTCAGCTACAAGAAAAAAAACACAAAGACTGTTTTTCTACATGAGGATCACAATAGCCGTCACTTTTTGTCACGGAGGGTGAAAGAAATCTGTCCTCCTCATCCTTCTTTCCCTCCCTCCCTCCTTCCCTCCCTCCCTCCCACTCCTCTCTCCCTCTCCTCTGTTCTTTTATTGGGTACAGTTCTGCCCAGACTTTGTTGCCATGACAACCCCCCAGCAGTGCCGCCGGCTGGGCTGGGTTCGAATAGTATCTTGCTTACCTTCCATTTTCCTTTTTTGGCCCTTCATCATCCTCTCTTCTCTTTTCCTCTTCCCCCATAATTTTATCATCTCTTTTGCTCTTTTCCCTTCACATTTTACCTTCTCTTTACCCCTCCTTCAACATCCCTCCCGCTCCTCCCTCTGCATCGTCTCTCCAATTCATCTTGTCTTGACTTATGTTTCAAAATCTCTCCATCATCACTATCTTCACTCATCTAGCAGTGCCTTTATTCAACTACCAATAATTACACCCATGTCCATCTTCCACTCCCCCCTGTCATCCAACATACAACTCTGTGTTTAAGACATAGACAATGATGTTTCTATTCTACTGAATTTCTATTCTGTATTTTCTACTCCCCTTCCACTCAAATACATCATGGGGTTGTGAGTTGGAAATGTTTACAATAGAGAAGACATTTCTTCCTGTCCCCTAGTTCGAGGTCGGGTCATTCTACCACGGGCAAGATGAGAGTTTCGGTGTGTGACTCATAAATGTGATAACAGGCTAAGTCTGGGGATGAGAGAGAGACAGAGAGACAGAGAGAGAGAGAGAGAGAGAGAGAGAGAGAGAGAGAGAGAGAGAGAGAGAGAGAGAGAGAGAGAGAGCTGTAGACAGAGTCAGAGTCTAGTGAGGTAAAAAAAAAAGATGGGGACGACAGGACTCAGGGAAAGGCATTCTGCTTGACAGGAAATCAATGGGATGTGCATGTGAGGGGAAGCATCTGACCTGATGCACAAATGTAGAATCAATACCGGGAAACTAGGCCAGATTCGCTAATCTGTATGCTGTGTGTGTGTGTGTGTGTGTGTGTGTGTGTGTGTGTGTGTGTGTGTGTGTGTGTGTGTGTGTGTGTGTGTGTGTGTGTGTGTGTGTGTGTGTGTGTGTGCATGTGTGTGTCTGTGTGGGTGTGCATGCATGCGTGAGTGCATGTGTGTTTTTGACACTCTTACTGACATGGGTTTTAACAGTCCCCCCGCCCCCCCCCCCCACCATGAGACCAGAGTCATGTTTTTCAACCTCACCCTGTCTGTAAAGTAATTAACTGAGGTCTACTGTTTTAATTAGCCATATGGATGACAACATTAAAGAGGCTTACAAGGCTAACTCCTCCAAAGGACAAATGGCCTTTCGCTCTCTGCTCTCCAAGATCAGACCCCACCTTCACGCTCTTGTGGAATCTAATAAGCCTGGAAATGAAATCAATTAAGCCCCACTAATAATGATGGAGTGCTTATTCGTACAGGAGAGAGAAAGAGAGAGAGTGAGGCTGCCAAAACAAACAACACTAGTCATGTGTCCAAGGCTTCACTCTCTTGGGTTCTTTCGCTAACACGGTTGATGTCATGCACTTAAATAGAACCTTAGTGTTAACCCAGCTAACACATAACATGATCACAACGTTGTGGGAATGTTATTTTTTTAGCCTCTGAAAACAGTATCTGAGTCACTGCTCACTGTGTGATCCTGTTATCACTGTGTCGTCACTGAATAACCTGCTCTCACAGTAAACGCCCTAAAAGTCTCATTGATGACATTGTACTAGTCTGTGTAGTTCTTCCTCCTCTGGGTCCATCTGTTTCTGTTAGCGTTGTTCATGAGTTAAGTGGACATGCCTCGAGAATGATGGTTACACAGACAGACGTGATGACGCATCACTCACTTCAACACGTCAATCTCTTCAACGCGCCACCATCTCACTGCACTGGCACACACACTTATGCCTGTCCACACACACATACACACCTGCACGCACACAAAAACAAACAGACACTCTTTCTCTCTCTCTCTCTCTCCCTCTTTCCCTCTGTCTTTCTCAGAGAACACTGGTAGCAATTTAGCTTTCTTTCACTATTCGAAGTGTAACAATAAATTATTGATAACGTGATATATGTCTGGAGGCCTATGAAAAGCAAAACCATGCGCAGGAGAGACAGAGCACTGCAAGATCAAGATACTAAATGAAGGATTCATGGATTAAATATTTAGAACGAGCTATCAGCTGGCGGCTAGTGCCCCTGGCAAGATCCTAGGCAGCTCACCTCACACATCCAGCAGGCTTACAGACCCCTGGCCCTGGTCCTGCAGACCCTCTCTCTCCCTATCTCTGTCCAGCTCTCGCCTCTGGTCTCACAGACACCCTGATATGGCAGTGCCCCCTGAGGAATCCAAGGGGCTTTGGTTCTAGTTCCAGCACCTACCCTGCCTGGCCTTGCCTCACCCTGTCTCCTCCCTCCTTTCTCCTTTCATGTCACTAGCTACTGAGCTCTTTGGGATAGAGCCAGACGGACAGACGGACGGAGGGTATGTGGCTCTCTATGGGACCCCAACGGAACAGAGGACAGTGGGGAGTTCTTAACCCCTTTCTGACCAATGATGTACATTCATTATGAATCCTCATTCATCATTCACAAGTACATTCTCATAATGGTATGCATTCTCAATCTCTGCATCCACTGTCAATTGTTTTGGCTTGAACGGTAGATTTGATATAGAAAGAACCAAATAAAAAGATCAAACTAAATGGCCATAATAAATCCATAGGGATCAAGGAATGAGATTATATCGATGAAGAACATTCAATTGCTTTTTAAAATATGGTGTCATGGTTGAGCACTGACCTTTATCCTTTTTTACCTTGTGTTTGTTTCCAAGGATATGCACACAATTACTGCTTTCAAAACACACTGTACATTTGTATATTTTCAGTGTGGCCAAAGAGCGCAGCACAAGAGCACAAAATAATATGATTCACCTTTAAATGTAAAAAAAAAAAAATAATAATAATAATAATAACAGCCCGCCCTTGCATCGCCTCGGTGTTGTTAGGTTAATGGGTACTGTAAGCTGCTCTATGCAGAATATCGTTTTTTTTGTATTTTTTTCTAGTGGGGCTATGCTGTCAGCTCTACTGTTCATCCACCATTTTAGATTAGCTATTTTTGCCAACAGCCGAGCCCGTAGTGCAGTCAGCGTCTCATAGTGCAGTCACACTCAATAACCAATACCTCAACCTCATCAATCACTTAAGGGTCCAGTACAGTATGTAGTTTTAAGCTTTAAAATAATGCTAAATGGCCATGATAAATCTGTAGCCATCAAGGAAAGAGATCACTTGATGAAGAACGTTCAGTGAAGAGTGCTGTCTTAGACCAAACAAAATGCTTTCTAAAATTTGGTGTCGGGTAGGAAACTAGCCTTTACATGACTATTTCACGTTTGGTTTGTTTACAAGGATATGCACATTTTTGCCGGTATCAAATTGTCAGTGTGGACAGGGGGCAGCAACACGCAAAACTACAGGCTGGACCTTTAACTGAAACAATCATCCATCTCTTGCATAGTAACATGTCAATGACATCTATACCTTTCAACAGTATTTCTCTTGGCCCAAAAATCTTCTTGTCTGATTTTGCTGTCAGAAACGGTTGGCTACATGACTCAATGAAATTATAAGCGATTTAGTCTTGGATGGTTGTCTCTAAAACAAATAGAAAAGGAACAAAAACTGCAACATGTCTCAACCACGACTCCTACGGCTTTACCAAAATATATCAAGTTTATACTGATACTGGGCTGGAGACTTTAAGCTACCAAAGACTAAGCTGAGATGGTGACTATACACTATACCAGAGACTTTTGGGACTATATATAGTATATACTATAGACTAATCCTATCCTGGAGACTAGACTCAAACTAGACTAGAGTTGGAGAATAAACCCAAACCCCAAAGCAGTTGGTCATGGTTAGCATGCGTTGATGTGTGGAACATGCAGTTCCAGACTGAGAACAACTCACACAACAGCCACGGTTGGTATTCAAAGCTGATGGATCATGGCAATAATACAGTAAACAGTAACACACATATACTGTAGGAGATGTGTGTGCTCTGATGCTGTAGGCTACACTCTGGCCTGTCAGAGCATCATGAGGTGAGTGTGAGATATGACTCATCAAATCCAATCACCCAATCACATAAGTCTTGGTCCAGCATGCTACTGTGTTTGGTCCATGGCTCATGAGTCTCATGTTGAACTTTTCCCAGAAGTGGCTTTATGACTCACAAGTAATGGTCCAACACTCAGCAGCGATTGGCCAAGGACTCATGAGTGGTCCAATGGTCTGCAGTCATAGGTGGTTGGCTTGTCGTCCAGCACACCGAACTAACTGTGACTGGTCCACAAGCTAGGCCTTTATCGTGTGATACACTGCAGTTCAATCGGCCCATGACTTCACAAAGGACGGACAGAGAATGGAGCGAATGGACGGAAAACAATGCCAGAAAACAAGAAGCTGTGAGCTTCGTTACAGGAAGTACTACAGTACGTACATAGTCTGCAGCAGGCTCTGCGACACCGTGCAGCTAGCCTTGGAAGGGAAGTTCCAGAACAATCCAGGCCCCATCTACAGTATTAGTACAAAATAATGAAACTTAATTTGAGATTGAAAAGGGGGGAGGGGGGAGGGGGGAGGGGGGGAATGTGAACAACAAAGATTAAGCCATATCTCCATGACTCATACTTGTGTTTGTAGTGTTAGGAAAAAAGCAGCCATGCCTGCCTGCCTGCTTCAGCGCAGTTGATGTTGGAAGAAACGCAAAGGGTATATTGCTCTTTGTAAATCTATTTATATTCAGCAGAAGAGAAACAGACCTGCTCCCTCAGGAGAGAGATAGGGCTTTGGCTGTGCTTGCTTATGCCAGAGAAAAAAAGATTAAAAAAAAGTACAGTAAAATGTATAACTTGTCTCTTAACACTCTATGTATGGGTGATAAAAAGCAGTATGGATCAATGTGAAAAAAAACAAGCTTTCGATCTTTGAAAAATCTTTTAGATTTCTGAATCATACATTAGACTTACATAAGACAGAGAGAATTGGGGCAGCATAGCACGAGTAGGATTGCAGAGTGTCTTGTCAACCTTAACATGGACTGTATAATGGAATAGAACATATCTCTTACAGAGTCTTCAGCTAAAAAATCATGCAATACTAATCTGCTTTTACCTTCACCAGAGCACAGGAACAGGAACCTGTCACCATTTACTACTGAAAGACAGGATTCATCATCACACCCTCCCTTTCAGGCCTCAGTTGTACAGTACGTCTTGACTACAGGTGAAAATGACGCAACACAGTCTCCAAAGAAATCGTGTACCAATACTAATGGATTTACAACATATAGCATTTTCCCTCTAGGTCCTTAGGAAACTCACCTAATCACTACCAGATGACAGTATACTGTACAACCACCATTCAACAAGACAGGCCATTGTACGTAACACAGTACTTATACAGTATAGTACTGTACATGCAGAATCAATACACACAGGTGTCAATTGTGAGATCACAAAACATCCAAAGACCCTCTGATTTATTTCATTGATCCTGTTTAGCAAAACCGGCAGCCCAGAGTCTATTCTGACCAAAACGGAAACTTTGGCATCTCCATCTGTCTAACCTAACTCAGCCTCTAACACATGCAACTCTATTACTCTACCATGTCCCAGGGGATGATGTGTGGTGTGTTAGTTATTAGGGCCGATGCTGCTCATTGGTCACAACAACATAAACCTTAAGTCCTAGGTTTTACAACTCACTCCAAAACACAAGACACACACACACACAAAGGAGCTCATTATCCTCAAGTAATGAAAATCAGGCCTGTACTTTGCAGGGACGTTAATAAGCTATATATATATATATATATATATATATATATATATATATATATATATATATATATATGTTCTATACTGTAACAGGGACAGGTTTCTATTATAGCTTTGTCTAAGGCATAGCTAGTAGCACTGATCTGTATGACGCACTTCTTTTCTGGGGTTAATAAATTCAACCTGACGACCTCGTGCTCACGCCAATGCAGGGGCTGGCACAGAGTACAGTGGTACAGCCCAGGGGGCACGGAGCCTCAGCACACAGCTAGGAGACTGTACCCCACAAGCTCATTGACTCTGTGCTGTGTTGTACTGTACGCAAGTGACAGTACAGCATCCAGGGTGCAAGTGTCCTTATAAATGTTATTTAATTTCATTGCCCTTTTCTATGATTTATGTTTTGCAACCTCCTAATGCAATCAACAAGAGTTGAGCTAAGCTTTGGAGGAATTAGTCCTGGTCATATACATCATTTAAATAATTCTATAAAAATATCCAAATTGTGCACAGTTAACATCCAGACTACAGATAGATAATGACTTACCTGTTGTGGTGGTTATGAGCTTCTAAAGATGCTGTTGATGCGTCTGGGTTTTGCAGTGTGTGTTTCTCCGTCTCTCTCTCTCTCTCTCTCTCTCTCTCTCTCTCTCTCCCTCTCAGTCTGTTCCGGAGTGTGTGTATGTGTGTGTGTGTGTGTGTGTGTGTGTGTGTGTGTGTGTGTGTGTGTGTCTGTGTGTGTGTGTGTGTGTGTGTGTGAGTATGTGTGTCTGTGTTTGTCTGTGTGCTACAGAGAGAGAGGCTGTCTACTCTATGGGGTCTGTGCAATCTGGATCTCTCTCTCTCCCTTCCTCCCTCCCTCCTTCCCTCCCTCCCTCCCTCCCTCCCTCCCTCTCTCCCTGGTAATAAACAGAGAACACGTGTCATCCCAGATGATGCAGCATGAGAGCACCGCCACTAAAAGATCAGAAGTGAGGGAGGAGAGAGAGGGAGAGAGGGAGGGAGAGGAGGATGAAAGAGGGAGGAAAGTAAGTGATGAGAGTTAATCTGAACGTAGGAGAGGTGGTGAGGAAGGAGAGGTGGTGAGAAAGGAGAGGTGGTGAGAAAGGAGAGGTGGAATATTGTGGAACACTATTTGGAGGCAGAAAGAAGATAAAGAGCAGAAACAGAGTTTAGTTTCTCTTGTCTTCCTCTAGAAATACAGAGGGTGAAGCTGCCACTGCACCACTTAGTTCATAATAATGAGCTTCAAAAACGTCTCATATTTTTGGAACACCCACGGTGACAATAAAATCCACTGAAATACTGAAAATGACACTGATGCCTCCACTCCTGGCACGTCTCAACTCCAGGCGGACTCATGCAGACACCCTCACACCCACACAGACTTAGACCGACACAACAGGCTTAAGGCTATCAGCTGGTGTCCTTTCAATATATTTCTCCTTTGATGAAAATGGAAGAGAACATCATGCAGACTATCTGTAACAGTTATCATCAGTAACAGTAGTGTGCAGCATCCATCAATATGGAACATCCGGTCTTCAGTATCTTTCCCTGTTCTCTTCCATTGACAAACTGACCTACTTTACCCCTGTCTGACTAGACACAGCAGGATCAGACAAGATGGAGCGATTGCCAAAACAGAGCCTTGTCTACCCTGTTGATCTCAGTAAAGTGGACACACTGCTTTGTATGCCATAATCAAAAAGGGGTTTAAAAAGGCTTTTCTGTGATCAACCTGTGATCAATTTTATTTTTCAATTATAATAATGGCAACCGCAAAAACAACAGTAGGGACGACAAAGACACAGACAGACTGACACCGCCGCCCATCCTACCTCTCAACCCTAACCCCTCCATCCCTTCAACAACTGTTCTTGTAGGGATTTAAATACGCTTATGCCTTACAGAGGACAAACACAGACTAGTCATGAGGTCATCACGAGTCATCATTGATACCTGCTGTATCATGTTCTCCTGTGAGAGGGAGGAGGAGGAGGAGGACCAGGAGGAGAAGGAAATGATGACACCCACCCCCCCCCCCTCTCCATCAGCTTAACCTGGAACATCGATTAGAACGTTGCATGATGAGGTCACTGCCTCGCTGGTCAATGAGATCGATATGTCCTTGTTATTGAGTTCTCCCCCTGGGCAGAGTGTGTACTGTACCACCCATCCCGTAGTTGTGTTGCTATGGATGTCTATTGTACAGTTGTGTTGCATTGTGTGTTGTGTTGTGGGGCTATTGTGTTCTGTGTTGATTGGGAAAGACACCTACGGTTAACCCTTTACATTAAGTTGGTATACACCAGTGGAGGCAGGTGGATAAAAAGTCAGGGTGTGCCCAGTTCTGTTTTAGGGAGACTAAAACAAACACATTAAAATACAAAATATTTTTCTATGCATTTTATCTGGATCATTGCAAACTTACACATTGAAGGAATGTTGAAAAACTAAAATGGACTTCTTCCTCTGAGTCTAACATTGATTGACTTAAATGGCAAAGTAGTTATTTGTTTGATACCATTCCTCATTCAATTCCATGTATTATAATGATGTCCTCTGATTTCTACTTCCACCAGCCTCCCCTGGTACTGTATACACCTGTGCTATAATAACGCTGTGTCATAATGCTGTACTTACTATTACTAGTATGGGATATTGTCCACAAGTATCAGTAGGTTTACTGAATAATACTCACTGAGATATTCAGGACACGGTTTGACAGATGG
Source organism: Argentina silus (assembly GCF_951799395.1). Lineage (NCBI taxonomy): Eukaryota > Metazoa > Chordata > Actinopteri > Argentiniformes > Argentinidae > Argentina > Argentina silus. Next base: position 17,369,043 of record NC_139657.1, on the reverse strand, counting down.
TGGATATTGTGACTCCTGCAGTACAGTTGAGCTTTAAAGCTGTACTGTACAGTAAGTGTAGCAGACTTCAGTGTTCCATTTGTCTTTGAGTCTTCAGGGAGCCTACTATTCTGAAGGACTACTGCTGACTGTACAATGAGGTGCAAGCGCAGACTGGAAGCCCACACCGCCAATATTTTGTAAGGAGTGTCATATAAAATGTATTATTCTTTAATACAGTGACATATGTCACATCATAGATATAGAACAATAAAGTACTGTTCTATCTGTGTGTCGCACACTATTAGATCAAAGCTCTTCAGATCTCATCATCAGCTCTTCAGATCTTCTGTTTTTTCTTCTTCTCAGAACCCATTCAACTTGCAAAGCCAGATATGAGCCAGTATAACAAAAGCATGGATAAAAAATGAGATACCATGCTCTTAAAATTCACAGTAGTACTTCTCTCAAACCCCCTAGACACACATGCACATGTGTGCACGTGCGAATGCGCATACACACATACACACACACACACACACACACACACACACACACACACACACACACACACACACACACACACACACACACACACACATACACACACACACACACACACACACACACACACACACACACACACATACAGCAGACAGATTAGAGCACACAGTGTTCATTAACAAGGAGCTCTTGACCCCCATTTGTCTTGTAGGGATGCTGGTGGTGCAGTAAGCAGGTCAGGGGCCTTATTTGGGCGTAGACATAGGCAGTGAGGCAGAGAGCAGCCGTTAGGGCGTGGCAGCTGGTTGGCAGGCAGAGTGAGGGAGATTATGGAATATGTTTTCAGGCCTGGGGGGTATTATCTCAGGGGAAATATGTTAAAGAGGAGCTCTTGATATGTGGAACAGACCTGAGTTCAAATAGTATTTTAAATCATTTCAAATATTTGGCTGTACTTGATTGAGTTTGCCTGGCGCAACAAAACCAACAAAAGTGTGTTTGTCAGTGTGTGTGTGAGTGTGTCTAGGGGGGATGAGAGCAGAGCAGGAGAACAATTTCTGTTGTAGCAGAGGAACAGTTGTATTGTATTGTGTGTGACTGAGACTTTTTTTTGTTCAGACAGTACTGTACTGTAATTTACTCTGCCAGAGAGAGAGAGAGAGAGGGAGAGATAGGGAGAGGAAGAGAGAAGGAGAGGGAGAGGGAGAGGGAGAGAGAAAGAGAGAAATAACACTGAGATTGGCAATAGTGTAGTGGGGAGTTTTACTTATTGAGCCTTGTCAATTCCATTTGTTGGCCCATTCGCCAATGCTCCAATTTCACCATTGATCGTCTCCAATTTCTCCCCAGCTGGTGACAACAACATGTCCTTACTTTGTTTTTGGTAGAATCGCCAACCTGACAACTAGACTTCTAGTACATAAATCAACTCCCCAGTTTGTCTCATAGAATTGGAATTCATAGAGCATAAAACTCCCATTCAGCGGTCCATGATGGGTGTACCAACCAGACAGCCATGATTTGAGGGGTTCATTCATTCTTACTCTACACTTTGTTTGTCCATATCCCCCTGTCTAAAAGCTCATCATTTTCAGCTGCAATACCAGTGGAGTGATGGCGCTGCGTTCATGAAGGGCCAGCTGAGAGGACTGTTGTTTTATTATGAGTCATCTGTGAGTTATGTTGAAAATGAGCCTCTCAGCGCGGGTGGTGCCACTGCTCTCTGATGTATTTATGGACACCTCTGCCTGTCTTGACAGAGTTAAAGCCCCCCCCCCTCTCTTTCTCTCTCTCTCTCGACAGAGCTAAAAGCCCCCCCACCCCCGCAGAGGTATGGAGATGGATTATTGGATTATCATCTTATTGAGAGGGTGCAGAGAACAGGTATCAAGTCAGAAAGAGGAAGAAAGACAGAAAAAGAGAGTTGATGACCTCCCATAGATTCATAGGTAACATATTTATTCATTTGAGTTTTGTAAGTCAATTAAGAACAACTTCCAATGATGACTTGCTTTGTCCCACTTTTATTCCTTATCACCAACTAACACTCATCTGTTACAAAAGCGTGTTTTCAGCGTCAGATAATAGAAGGATGAACATGTTCCTCTCCATCCTCCCGCCCTCAGCACGTGGCATTGTTGCGCTGTTGCTCCGGTGCCAACCAGAGCACAGTGGGGGGAGATTATAGACATTTGAAGAGCGTTGCGGGGGCGTCCACTCAGATACAGCTAATCCCCACACCTCATCACTGAGATGTGGCTGCAGCAGCAGCAGCAGTCAGTGTTCCTGCAGACTCCTCATCTTCTCCTTCTCCAGGCCTGCAGGCAGGGGCCTCGCTTCCCTTTATAAACATTTTCTGAGACGTGCAGAGAAGACAGCACCGACAGGCAGGTGGTCTGAGGGAGAGGGGCAGAGAGGAGGAGGAGGAGGTGGAGAAAAGAGACAGCTGAGGTCTGAGGAGAGACAGAGGGAGAAAGAGACAGGGGGGGGGGGGCAGATACGTCTGAAGAAGAAGGGAGGAGGAAGAGGAGAGAGAGAGAGTTAGAGGAAGAGGAAGAAGCAGAGAACTCAAATAGACATGAGGTCTGAGGAGCGAGAGAGGGAGGAGGAGTATAGTAGGAGGAGGAGAGGGGAGACAGACTGGAGGTTTTAGGACAGAGAGAGAGAGAGGGGGGGGGGGAGGGGAGAGAAGGAGGAGAAGGCGGACAGACTTCTATTGATGTTCATGTTCCCAGTGGTTAGAGGGATGTTCCCAGTGGTCATCTCAAATATATAAACAACATTAAAAGTTTACTTTCAGTAACCTAGATTCATGCTCCTCTATGTGAGGTTATAGAAGGTACTTTATGTTTCTGGATGGTTAAAAACACACAATGACAGAAGCCAGTATTTTTATTTTATTTTTTACAGCTTGCCTTTTGAACTTTCCACACCTCTGATCATATGTTCAGTCAGATTCGCAGTGAAGTCGTTATGGTTAAAAAAGGGGCAGACAACACACAATAGCAATCTGAAAAGCAGAAATGTGAGAAAACACAACTAATAATGAGATGTGGTGTTAGGATAAAAACAACAAAATCCCTACCATCTTGATTCAGTAGGAGAGAAATACATTGTTCAGATGCACTGTAGATCAAAGCCTTCTATGTGGGCTAGGGGGAACAACATCACAAGGCCTTGTTATTAGAGATGTGCTGGGTGAGATGTAATTGCTTCACAGTGCACTTCAGAGAAAAATTAATTAGATGGGTAATTTCATGGTAACGGTGCATTGACAGCTTTGGTCATAATAAAAGCCTTACTCTGTCTCTGCATAACATCTAAAGAATAAGCCTAGAGTATACAGCACTTCAACACTGCCAGCATAAAGGTTGCTTTTGAATTCTGCTGTCGGAGAAGCCCATTAAACTAAACAGAATCCAGAGGCTGTGGTAGGGTTGTGTGTGTCAGTTGCTGGACTATGTCCCTAACTCTACCCCTTTGTTGTTTATAATCTTTTGGCGGTGAGTACAGCACTGTAGTTCTCCCCAGCTGACTCCTGAGAAGAGAGCTCTCAGACAATCCTCACAGCACTACAGTAGACATGCCTAGATCATAATACATACAGAATCATAAAAGACCACATGGCAGGAATCCACAGCTGATGTGTGGTGAGCTTTTATTCTGTTCTTTTTTTTTTCAAACATGGCAGCCCTGGCATCACTCAAGTGGGTGCTACACATTGCTATTGACTGAGGTGAGTTCTCCCCCATGCTATGTAAAGTGCTTTGAGCCCTGCATAAGTATTTGGACAGCGAAGGCGTTTTTCTTCTTTTGGCTCTATTCTCCAAAGGTTTGGATTTGAAATTAAACAATTAATTTGTTGAATTACAGACTGTCAGCTTTTATGAGGATAATTGTATAAATATTGGTTTCACCATTTAGAAACAACGACAGTTTTTATACATAGTCTGCCCATTTCAGGGCACCAAAAGTATTTGGACAATTGGCTTGACAGGTGTTTCTGATTAGTCAGGTCCAATCTGTCACATCATTTATGGAGACATAAGAGAGCTGTCAAAGTCTAGTCTTGATTCTAGGCTCTGCATTTACCGTCTGCTATTGGTGTCTGTCAACATGAGGACCAAAGAGGTGTCAATGAAAGTCAAGGAAGTCATTATGGGGCAGAACAATTTTAAATCAATCACAGACATAGCCCAAACATTAGGCTTGCCAAAATCAACTGTTTGGTACATCAATAAAAAGAAAGAAAACAAAAGTGAGCTCAGCAATCGCAAACGGCTTGGTATGCGGACCAACTGAAGAATGTTCACCATAATTAAGAAAAAAACCCAAACAACTGTCAGATGGATGAGGAACACTCTCCAGGAAGTAGGCGTGGATGTGTCAGAGACTACCATCCGCAGAAGACTTCACCAGCAGAACTACGGAGGCTACACTGCAAGGTGCAAACCACTAGTCTAAAAAACAGGATGGCCAGGTTACAGGTTTGCTAAAATGTACCTAAAAGAGAGAAAATTCTGAAAAAAGGCCACGTGGACAGATGAGATGAAGATTAACATGTACCAGAGTCATGGCAAGAGGAAAGTGTGGAGGAAAGAAGGAACTGCCCAAAATCCATAGCATACCACCTCATCTGTGAAACATGGTGGAGGGGGAGTTATGGCTTGGGCATGTACTGTATGGCTGCCACGGGAACTGGCTAACTTGTCTTCATTGATTATACAGTATAAGTGCTGACGGAAGCAGCAGAATGAATGTACAGAAACATCTTGTCTGCAAGACAATGACCCTAAACATAGCAACTGGGGAACTAGTCAGATACTGTATATATGCAGATTGAAATACAATTGAACATGCAACATAAGAGAAAAAAATATCTCAAAACAAACAACAACTGAAGATGGCTGCAGTACAGGTCTGGCTGGGGTGAAACTGCACCTGTCTGCACAGATCTGGGATCTGTGGACTGGAGAAAAGAGATTCTGGGTCCCGAGATGAATGGACGAGTGACAACTGAGCTATACCTGACCACTAGAGGGAGATGACTGAATGGTCCAGCACAGGGAGGGGATCTTCAGGAGCCTGCATATCTGCAGGATCTCTATTTTGCCTGGTGTAGCGGAGGTGATTTGGAATAGGTAGCCCTGCCTGAAACATGTAACCTCATGTGTCATGCTCTGACCTTAAGGATGCCACGTTGGTCTAATGGTAGATGCTTGGGTCTTCCTTGGGAGAGCTGGTTACTGTCCACACACCTTGTCTACCAGATTTTAATACTCATTTAAAAGGAGGAACAAGTTGTGGATCCCTGGTCCAGCATGGAAGTCTAAATGTTGATGTACTGTACTGTAGACTAGTGCTGGGGAAGTTCGATAATACTGTATTCTATCACGCCAGCCCTCGCTCCAGCCCCCCTTCCCCTCCCCTCCCCTCCCCTCCCCTCTCCACAGAGGGCACTCACCCCAGAGGGAACATCAATAGCTTCGATCACCAACTCATTACAGGCCAGACTAACTATCAACTGACCTACATTTAACACATGAGCAAGCAGCTAGGACTGGAGCACATAAACAAACACACTCTGTTGTTAACCTAGCTAGAGTTACTCTCTGGGGACAGAGTTATACTGAGATCACAGGTGCTGTGTCAAAGCTGAAGCTCTTCATAAAATTTCATCCGAGTCTCAATAAAGAGAGAGAGTGTGTGTGTGTGTGTGTGTGTGTGTGTGTGTGTGTGTGTAGTGCTGAGGTTTGCAGAGTTTGCCCTTGTGCATAATGACGCAGATGGAGCACTTGATAACTCACACACACAAATGTGACGTGTCTGAATGTCACCTCTGGATATCAAGCAGCACCACCACAGGGACGAGGCAAATGACTTTAGGGAGCTACATCCAGGTAGTTACATTACATGTTTATAATGATACAGCTATCAAGTTGTTGTTTTTTCAAAAAGTTATGTCATGCCCTCTGATGAATGTATTCTACATGCCTTTCAACATACCTCAAAGTATCCCACGGCACGCCTTTTTTATTCTTACATAATTCATATAAGAAAACATGGATGAGATCAATTTGAAAGGGAGGTCAGATACTTTTAATACAATTCAATACAATTATAGTATCCATAAATATACTGAATACAAATACAGGAAATATTTACAAAGGCTTGGCAAAAAGTTCAAACAAAATCAAACTGACAATGCTTACACCATACAGAGTACACATTGAGAAACAGCATAGACAATATGATCTAGAAAACTGTTATCTTGCAGAGAACAGACGCTCACCCATTTCTCTTGCCCCTGTTCAGTCCCATCTCTCTTGACCTGTGTTGTGTTGTGTTGGACCAGTCCAGGGTCAAATGCACATTAATCAAATATTTGGAAGTAATTGAGGTGCACGTGATTTAGCTTGGAGCTTGCACTTTTGGGACTATTCCATTGAACCAGCTCAAGTATTTGATCCAGGACTGTCACTCTGTGACGTTGCTCCAGTCCCTCAGGCCTGCAGGTCAGTCATCTTCCTCTTGCGGTAGTTGAGCACCAGGCTTGAGGCTGTGAGGTGTGATGCCCTGCCCCTCTCCCAACGCTGGAAGCTGTTGAGGCCACTTTGCCCCGCCTGAAACAGCGCCCTCTCTAGGTAGTCCAAACGCTCCACCAGCGCAGACATGTCCTCGTTGTAGGCATTCTGGGAAGAGTCCATGATCCTTCGGAAACGTCCGATAAACGTCTGTGGGTAAAAACAGATCTCAATATCCATGTTTACGTTATGGGTCTGTCTCAATTGAAAGGCAGCTGTGTTGACACTAAATAAGGGGAGAGTAAGCCCTGCACTTTGAGCAAGAATACATGACAGTATCTAGAGAAGCAGATAATCCTTTTTCATTCATTAATCTTTTTTTAAAGAGGCCTTGGTTTGTGATTTAATCAGTCTGCCCAGCAACAAAACACACAACATTAATCAACATGCCGGTAGACATATGATCAGATGGCTCCCCCTGGTGGACAACTATGGGACATAGCACTCAATGGGTGTGCTTATGGACTTTCAACCATTAGCCACAGTATTTGTTGCTGTTTTTCTGGCAGTCTATAGAGAAGCAGTTCACTGTGTGTTTGATGGCATTCTGCTCTCAATCCTAAATAGTACCTAGGCCTAGTAGGCACTTCTGAAGATCTGCAAGGATTAGATTAGTGTTACCTAAGGTAAGGTATTACAGTAACCTTGCCCTTTAATAGGCTGATGGAACTTTCACCATTGCTGGTTAAACCTATCCAGTTCCTCTCAGATCACCACAAGTGCCTACCGTATAGGGGCTAGGGGAACATTTGGAACTGAGCACTGTGTGTGTCTGTGTGTGCGCTCACCTGAAGCACAGCCTGAGCAACCTCTGTGTTCTCAGGGCTGTCGAAGTGCAGCATCTGGGAGCCCAGGCCGTAATAGTAGGGACCCATTTTGTGCAGGTCCACCACAGTGGGGTCAGCATTGAACACAGTCCTCCAGCCCTCTTTGTAGACTTTAGGAAGCTCCACTGAGACCACACGCCTCTTCCTCTCGTACAAGCCCTTAGCCAGCCACAGAGGCATCTCCATCTTGGTACCCTGGAAGACAAAAGAGACACTTGAATGGATAAAAGGACTGTCACACATTCCCACTTCACGTCGTCATAATACCTTGACCAACCAACTACTGTAGCATTTACTGATCATTGCTAATGAATTACTGATGAATAGCTGAATCTACATAATTCTCCAGGCATTGCTATAGTCTGCATTAAGAGAGAGCAGCAGCTCGTTGCCGGATAGTTCTTTCTCAGGGTGGGATAAAGGGATGATAGCCTACTGTTGAATCAACAGGTGATGAGAACAGTGTTTTCGCTAATTTAGCTATAACAGTAACTAGCTGGCTAGTCTACCGACTTGATTTATCAGATGGTTACTTGCTCATGTAGCTACATTGGTTTTCGACTAACCTCTGGTATGTCCCGCGTGTCACTCGACTTCTCCAGGAATCCAAGCCGGGGGAAAGAGCATTCTGTCCGACTAGGCAGCCTCTCGTGCGACAGCAAAATGTCGTCAAGGGAAAATAAGTTCTCCTCCATCCCCACCCCTGGAGGCACGGGCACATACGACTGCGTCTCCATTAAAAAAAAATCACTAGCGCGACAAAGTATCAAGCCAAGATCTATCTTTGTTCTTGCCTCTGCGTGTTTCCACCTCCTTTTCCCTGGGTTGGCGCGAGACTTCAAAAATGACCCCGCGCAGCTGTCAAATTGAGCCAGACAAGAGCAATCGATAGCCGACAGTCAAAGCAGTCTCTTGTGAAAAACTGCCCCACAGTCAGATTCCTTCCTACACTGATTTAGATTTTTAAATGAATGACTCATTGAATTATGAACAAAGCTTATCGGCTTGTTTATAGACATGAGTTTGCAATGAATGTGATTTAATTGTTAACTCATCATTCCCCATTAGCTATGTTTAGGTTAGGATGTTTTTCATAAGGCCACTTGGGATGATATTGGGATAATATTTGTCTTTAGTTAAATTAAATGGAATAGCCTACCAGCCACATTGTATTTCTTTATGATTGATGGAATCCACTGTATTCCAATGCAACAACAACAGAAAAGTTTCAGTCGCGTGGAGGGAGTTGCAATGACTAATTCAACCAGTGGAGGTCCCAATGTTGCCTTTCTATGAAAGAATTTAAGGATTTCTCTAGGCACAATAAAGGCCTATGATCATACGCTTTTTAATCACTGAAATGGTATTTACATTGCAATACAACTAATTAGTGGGCCTGATAATACCAAAATATTTACTCTGTGGACTAGCGCAATAGATCTAATCCATGAACAATTTGAACTGTGTGTGTCCCGTTGCTTTGACACTGCAGCATTTCTTACCAAATGAAAAAAAAGGAAAACTGTGTTACTGGAAAACATTTCTTAGAAAAACACACGCTGTTCCGTGTGTGTGTGTGTGTGTGTGTGTGTGTGTGTGTGTGTGTGTGTGTGTGTGTGTGTGTGTGTGTGTGTGTGTGTGTGTGTGTGTGTGTGTGTGTGTGTGTGTGTATGTAGTCTGTGTGATGAAGTGGCCATGTCTCAATGGCCTTGAAAGCCAAACTGGGTTGTTTTGACTAAGGTCTGAGAGTCTCGCTGTGAACTCTACTGGCTGTATTCTAAAGGGGTTAATTAGGAGTGACAGGTGTCCATCACCCCTGACTGTTCTGTCAATCAAACTCACTCAGGCATCAGTCTGAATCCCAGAGACCAGCAGCATCATCGCACGAACACACACCCAAGCATATCAGGGAAAAAGGTGTTTGACACACCATACTAATTAAATAGAAAATAAGTAAGCACAGCCCATTATCAGTATGGTAATGTTTTATCATCAGTGAGGATTTGCTTTGATTAATATTTGGTTCCTTTGCCTTTCAAATTTGGATAGATGTTTTAATGAGATTGGAATTTTGTCATTTATATATACTGTTATTTATAATAACAATACACATGATTCAACAGGATTTCCCAGTCAAAACAAACAATTCAAGTCTGGCCATTATTGATGGAAATCTAGGTCTATAACTTAATTAGGAATTATGGGATTGAAGTAGGCTAATCTAAGAAATAATTAGGCTATGCCTACTTGATCCTATAATCTAAATAATTCAGCATATGGTGAAAAATCTGCATTCTGTAGCGCCTGTTAACATGATTATGATAGCGTTATAGGTCATATCTCTGTCCTCTGTTCACACTGTCGTCTGCACTTGGCAGCCGGGGGCGAGGCAGCCACACAGAAGCCGTCGTTGCTGGAAGAGAGACAACAAGGACAGTCTTTAAACCGATTCCTCGTGATTAAGAATATATAAACAGTAAGCCTATATTCCCTCTTCACACTGTCTCTACATTGTTAATCCGAGTATGCGCACTGTGCGCCTCCATTGTCTACCAGAAGCACGGAACGAGAGCGAGCGCGCGGATATGAGAGTGCAGGGGAGCGGCATACACTGACCCGATTCTCCGGGAACAGTGGAAACAAGCGGACTCGCGGACACACGTCGTTGGAAAGACAGACCGGCAGACAGACAGCAACAGTTGTCATGGCTGTGATCAGCTGAGGCAGTCCTCAAGGCACAATAATAACATTAAAGGTAGCCTACTGCGGATGAGCGCGACTGTCGGATCCGTTGTTGCGCTTTGTGCTTGTCATCATCGGCTGTTGTGATTTGGGGCAGGCTGCCCTGTCATTCGCTGTGAGGGGAGAACGTGTTGCGTTTTGCTTGTCTTTATCGGGAGGAATTGTTCAACCCCCCCCCACACCCCCATTCGTTTTACATCATCTTCTTTATCAATTATCTCGTTTTTTTTCTCGGTTGAGGTGAATCGAGACATTCGGGTCGCTCATGTTCCGGTTGGGGAGATGGGCTGTTGCGTCTGTTAGACACAGCTGCTTTAGTCAGACTTGACAACCCCGGGATTTTTTTAGCTGCCGTTTTGTGGCTGGCAAGGGGCGAGAAGACCACTGCAGACAGGCGTGTCGGGGGCGATTTTAGTGACGGCTCTCGACTCTCTGCGGAGCCCCCGTTTCAACAACCCCCACCCATTTTTCTCGGGTGCTTTGGATGGGGGGCAAGCAGAGTACGGCAGGGCGGCCCCGGGGTGCTTTTCCCGGTGTCTCGACGGATGACAGTGCAGTGCCACCCTCGGCCCACTTCGGGCACTACCGACCGAGCGGGACTATGGGGTTACGCAGCCGCTCAGTGAGTTCAGTGGCTGGCATGGGCATAGAACACAGTCCCACGGTGCCCTTCGGGTTCTATACCCCGAGAGGAACAGACTCGGACAGGGCTGGAGGGGGGTCAGGCACTAACGCTGCCCATGGTAACGGCTACCAAGAAACGGGCGGCGGGCATCACACGGACGGTATGCTCTATCTGGGATCCCGGGGGTCGTTGGCAGACACCTTGCCCCTGCACATTGCACCCCGATGGTTTAGCGCCCACAGTGGTAAGTGTCAACACCATGGTGGTGCCAACACAGCCACATCTGCACCCATGCACTGTTATTGTCAGGGCTCACAGGGACACAATGACATCAATGCAGATATCCTTAAACCTCCTTGCCATCTCATCCATGAAACTTATACTGTAGGTTGTGTGTGTGTGTGTGTGTGTGTGTGTGTGTGTGTGTGTGTGTGTGTGTATGTGTGTGTGTGTGTGTGTGTGTGTGTGTGTGTGGGTGTGTGTGTGTGTGTGTGTGTGTGTGTGTGTGTGAGTGTGTGTGTGTGTGTGTGTGTGGTGTGTGAGTGAGTGTGTTTGCATGTCTACTGTATGTGCGCTTGAGCGTGTGTGTATGTGTGTTATTGAATGTCCGACTGACTGCACGTACAGCAGTCAGGATACCTTGTTGTGAGAAATGACGCTAATAAGCCGTGTTGCCAAATCTGGCTGAGTCAATTAGCCTATGATTAGAGAAGGATGAGGGAGGGGGCAGGGAGAGGGGGGGGGGGGGGGGGGGGTTGGCCGGGGAGGGACGGCCTGGGAGTGTGTGGTTATCATCCGCTTACCTCAGACCACAATATGTCTCTGTGACTGTTACTGAGACTGACTAGGACCTGTCAGGGCTTGAGCTGCCTGCCTGCAGCAGAGCTGACTGACGACACTACCTCTGCTGGTCCCCAGGCACTCATTAACACACTGTCCCAACCAGCTCACCAACACCGCCGGCTGCCACCGGAGGGAAATAGCCAAGTCACGTCAACATCCTGGCTGTTTTTCCTGCCTTTAATCGCTAAGCGACCCTGATGTTCCTTTCATCTGAGTGAGATGCTGGCTGGCTGTGTGAGTAGGCCAGCAGATGGGCGAGCAGGCTGAGGGACTGATCAAGCTGCATCAGGTAGAGGAGAACTCAGCCCGTAAAAAAACATGGAGTCTCTCCTTAGCTCTCTGTAAAATGGTTGTTAAACATCATGGCCACAGGTGCCTCTCTTCACTGCCCTTGGGAATTTAGGTGTGTGTGTGTGTGTGTGTGTGTGGGGGGGGGGGTGTCTGTGTGTCTGTGTCTGTGTCTGTGTCTGTGTGTGTGTGTGTGTGTGTGTGTGTGTGTGTGTGTGTGTGTGTGTGTGTGTGTGTGTGTGTGTCTGTCTGTGTCTGTGTGTGTGTGCGTGTGTCAGCAGTCACAGGAAAGGACAGGTTGTCTCTTCAAGGTTTAAGTCAAGGGCTTAACAAACGAGAAGTGTGTCAGAGGGAACATGGACTATTAATGATGACTGAAAAGTAAGCTTGTTATGTATGTTGCCTCTCCTTTCAAACATACACTGCTTGATTTACATCCACTACAGTCAACTGATTGTTTGTAAACAAACACAATTAAACATTTGTTGATTGATTAGTCAAATAAATATTCTGTCAGTGCAAAGCATGAAATACAGTGCTAGAGATGCCCTGCCCTGCCCTACACACAGATCCCCTAAGATAATGGGATGTACTGAACTGTAGGCTTTGATCATTACAGATCATTGAGCCATCTGATCTTTACCGACAGGGTTATGTACCTGTCCTTTTCTCTGCCCTCAACTAAACTGTATCAATACTGTATCACAGACTGATAAGCCACATCTTATCCTGTGGCAGTGTGTCATGGCACTGTTAGATAGCCTATTGTTTGATGTATTGCCTTAACGCCACACCGTTCCTCAGCGTTGAGGTACCTAAACAGAGGCCTGAGTTCATGCGTGGTCACTGATGGACACTGTCACCAGCTCTATCTGTTGTTGCTATGCACTCCCAGATTAAAGGCCAAAGCAATCGCTCCTTTAAAAATGGTGTGGGTAATCTCCTTCCTGTGAGGGGCCAGGGTGCTCTGCTCACTCACCCATCGCAGGGTTAAGTAATCACTCACCGATGGGACGCGAGAACTGGGATCCCTCAGAGCGGAAGCAATGGAATTGTTCTCAGATTAGATAGACATTTAAGCAATCATTCACTTGCATGTACACCACCGTTTTTTATAATTGAAATGTTGATAATGATATAACATATGTGGATGCACACACACACACACACACACACACACACACACACACACACACACACACACACACACACACACACAAACACACTGTACTATACACACTGTTGTGGCTGGATTCTAGTGGCAAGTCTTTTAGGAACGATGTGATTGCAGAACATCTGTGCTGAACTGTCTGGCTGAGGGATTCAAGAATATAGGTCACTCTCTCAATTTGTTTCTGTTTCCCCTTCCCCTCACACTCTCTCTATCTCTCTCTCTCTATCTCTCTCTCTCTGTCTCTCTTCTCCCATTAGCTCAACACAGTGTACACAGACGCAGAGACACACACATGCATGCATGTACGCACACACTCACTCACTCACTCACACACTCACTCACTCACTCACTCACTCACTCACTCAGACACACACACACACACACACACACACACACACACACACACACACACACACACATACACACACACTACAGAGAATACAGGGGGTGGCTGAGGGAGGGCTTTCTGTTGCTGTGACAACCACGTTGCTTGTCACTGCTGTTTTCAAGATGCACACTTGCTTGCTTTCGCCTCGTCCGCCCCCACAACATCCTCACACTCTCACTTCCTCCACACACAGAGGACGAGAGGGGGGAGAGACAGAGAGAGACAGAGAGAGGGAGGGAGGAAGGAAGGAATAGAGAGAGAGTGAGAAAGGAGAGGCTTGACGGAGATCGAGAGAGGTCTGACAGAGAGAGAGAGAGAGAGAGAGAGAGAGAGAGAGAGAAGAGGTTCGGACATGCCAACAGGAAGACTTCCTGCCACCATGTTTCTCAGCACAGCCTCTAGTGAGTGAGTGACAGGCGACAGCCCTTTCTAATTAAAGGATGCCACAAGTGCAAACGACCGGCCAATTAGGAGGCCAGGGCCCAGGCAGAGGCAGGGGCGAGCGTTGCCATGGTGCAGAGACTAAATCCTGTCATCATACAGTGGAGACTGTCTAAAGATAAACCTTTGACTTCAGTCGCCGAGGGGGCAGTGGCCTCTTGTCATTCAACCTGACTGGTCCCGACTGGCCGGACCAGAATAAGGCCTCACCATTTCTCCACTAGCATCGCCCACTGTCAAATAAGAGGTTAGCCAACCCTGTTCACTCTGATACTCTGTTGTGTGTTGATCATATGTTTGTAAAAACCCAGTAATGTCATATTAGGTTGAATCAGAAAAAGACCAGCACTCACTCTGTTGACTTTCTATTTCTAGTCCATGTCCATGACTAATTACACATCACACAAACGTTTTGGCATAGCATGTGAATGGGTGTGTGTGTGTGTGTGTGTGTGTGTGTGTGTGTGTGTGTGTGTGTGTGTGTGTGCGTGTGTGTATATGAGTGTGAGCAAACTTCACACATCCCTAAGGCCTGGTTTAGGAGGAGCTCCATCCCCACTGACATAAACACTCACTGCCACAGACAGTTACTGTAAAATATGACTTTACCACCATGTGTCTACTGTGTCATGTCTTTGTCTACTGTCTTCACTGCGATGCAGTCTAAGAGAGGGAACTTCTGTAAATATCTGAGTGATGGTTGATTTATTTTGTTTGTTTGTGAAGAATAAACAAGTCTGCGAGCAAGAATTCCCTCCTCAGAGGACAATAATTTGTTCTGTTCTTATCCTATTCTATTCTATTCTATTCACTGAAATTCTAGTAAACAGCCTCCCAGTACTTAGAGCAAAGTAACAGATTCTGTTTCTTTCTCCCGTTAATAATACCCCTGTTTCTCTCTCTCCATCTCTCTCTCTCTCTCTCTCCCACACAATACACCCCACTGCCCTGTCCGCCACCTCTCTCTCCCACTCCCACTCGACCCCCTGTCTCACCTGTATCTCAGGCCACATTACCTCCTGCAATTACAGAGCTTTACTGAACAAAACAATAGGTCAGTATGTCTCCCTCACAGCCCCATCCTGCTCACTCCATCCCCCCCTCCTCTTCCCCCCCGCCCTCGCTTTCTCTCTCTCTCTCTCTCTCTCTCTCTCTCTCTCTCTCTCTCTCTCTCTCTCTCTCTCTCTCTTACCTCTCTCATTCAGCCGTTACCATGGAAACTGCTGTTCTTTCCGGTAAGGTAAAGAGTTGTCTGAGTTGAGTTGAGTTGGATGTGATGTAATCGTTTTGCCGTCCGTCCATGTATGGGCATCATGTCCTTTATTCCTGTACAAACAGGTTCCCTAGACATGTTTAAACAATCACCGTTTAGATGAACATCCAGCTGAGACACCTGGACAGTACAGGTACACAGCTGAGACAGGACCATGTTGTTCCACACAAGAGGACTTATTTGATAGTGACACCAAACACGCAAGAAGACTTGATGTGATGATGGGTTATAGTGACTCCCTTCACCAACAGGTAGCCCATCATGCGTTATTTAGCGTTTTCCATTAAAACGTCTGATTATCATAAGTCCTCGTAATGCTCATAAAGGACTTATTATCATCCATTTTGGGTCAGTTGGGTCAGATGATCAATTGTTTTGTAAACCATTACAAGGCCTCAAACTAATGATAATGCATTATATAATATGGTGAATATCGTGATTTTTAAATAAACATAGAATGTCGGTGACTGAAACAAGGAAGGTGTGTGTTGTTCCTGAGCAGCGGTGCGAAGGCTGTGTAGACAGCAGGGTATTACTGAGGGTTGTTTAGCTGTTGATTGGTGCTGGAGGCTCCAGACTCCCCATCTGTAGCTTTATTGATATCTTATCCTTCCATGTCTCTGTGTGTGTATATCTGTCTGTCTGTCTGTCTGTCTGTCTGTCTGTCTGTTCATAAAAGCTGAACCCTCTCACTGCTGTGTCACTGTGTTTACGTCTTGATCGTGTCTACTGCTCTCTTTCGCCCTTTCGCCCCTCCATCTCTCTCCTGATCTCTCACTCCCCCCCTCTCTCACTCCCCCCCTCTCTCCCTCTCTCCCCCTCTCTCACTCTCCCCCTCTCTTCCTCTCCCCCTCTCTCCCTCTCCCCCTCTCTCCCTCTCTCCCTCTCTCCCTCTCTCCCTCTCCCTCTCCCCCTCTCTCCCTCTCTCCCTCTCTCCCTCTCTCCCTCTCTCCTCCGCGCATGTTAGATACCATTCCTCATTCCCTTCGGTGCATTACAATGAGCCCTTCTCTGATTTCTACCTCCACTAAGCATCCACTGCTCTATCATTCCACTGCTCTTCCCTCCATCTCTCTCTCCTTCTCTTTCCTTCATCTCTCCATTGGTCCACTGCTCTTCCCTCCGTATCTCTCTCAGTCCCCCATCTGATTCAAACCCTCCATCTCTCCATCTCTACCCTCCATCCCTCTACCACTCTCCCTTTCTCTCCCCATCTCTCTTCCTCTCTGTGATTCTCTTAGAAAAGGCTGCTACCTTAGAATGCCATACGAAAAACCTCCTGGATGCAAGGAGATATGATGTTATTGACTAGACTGGTATGGTATGTTAATCTTGCTTCTGTACCTCAAGTCATTCTGGAGAAGAAGTCATTTCTTAACCTGATGACGCATCCATTTATTCCAGAGAATTCCATTAGCTTGCTCACTTAGAACACTGCTGGCTTGGAACCATGAACTACTCAAATTATCTTCAATTTTTTTTTTTGGTCTAAATATTTATGTAATTGAACTTTATGTGATTGAAATATTTATGGGATTGAGTGATGAACTGTTTTTGTTTGGTCTGACCTAACCCAGAGCTCAGACATTTGCGTGAAGGTTGAATATAAGACTTGATGTTTCAATCTATTGATTCAGTGTTAATGTTGTTTACGAACCCATTATCCTCCCCACCATTAGTTTGATTTAACCTCATTCAGGGTGCTGTTCTTAGCTCTCTACTCCTTTTCTGTTGGTTGACTTGCAGATCCATCTCTTTTATCTTTTTGTTTGCAATTAACACTTTAGCACAGTAATTTGCACTCCTGAAGGATTGATGTTGTTTGGGAACACCTAAAAGAGCTGGTGTTGCTTCCCCTCACACACACACACGTGCGCGCACGCGCACGCACACGCACACACACACATGCACACTCACACACACACACACACACTCACAGAGAGAAGAGGGAGCAGCCAGTGAGAGCTAGTGATATTGAGGGGGCTGGATGCTGGTGGCCACTCATGGACATTTCATGAGCTGCCTAGACACAGAGCTTTTTGTAGGATTTGAATTCTTTATCATTGACCCATGGGGACAGGGGCAAGATTGCCGAGGTATCATGAAATATGCATGTAGCAGAGATTGAGTAGTCGGCTCTGGGTTGAAGAATGTGTCTGCTTTGAGTGCGTGTGTGTATGTGTGTGTGTGTGTGTGTGTGTGTGTGTGTGTGTGTGTGTGTGTGTGTGTGTGTGTGTGTGTGTGTGTGTGTGTGTGTGTGTGGGTGTGTCATATACAGTGGAAGGAGTGCGTGTGTAGGGTCGTTCTCATGGACACTTAACCAAACACACAGTGTTATGGCTCTGTTTTACCTCACTGTAGAAACACAGAGGCCTTAGCGTGCCCTCTGGTTAGCTGTTACAATGCCTATTGGTTAGTATGAGCTTAGCATGCATTTTCTTCTTAGCATGGTTGCCGGTTAGCA
Organism: Argentina silus; assembly: GCF_951799395.1. Lineage (NCBI taxonomy): Eukaryota > Metazoa > Chordata > Actinopteri > Argentiniformes > Argentinidae > Argentina > Argentina silus. Next base: position 17,351,412 of record NC_139657.1, on the reverse strand, counting down.
AGGGCTTAGTCCTCATCTGCTAGCGTGGTGGAAGCCTGACATGTGATACCAGCCGGGGCTTAGCATGTCCACTGATACAGCAGGCTGCCGAACAATGTGTTGATGTTTTACATGTGACAATAAGTACCTACACTGTAATTACATGTACCTACACATTTACTGTAACCACTGCAGAACATAAATACTGATGGGATGAAACACTTATGTGAAGTGAGAGTCGATATCGTTGTGTGAAGTAACATTGTGGTTATATTATTATTAATTATACATGAGTCTTGGCCTCTTTAATTGGATGATTGTTAATGGGTTTTATTTTCAGTTGTGGCTGCTAGTCATATTGAACATCCTAGTGTGTTGATTATGTAGTGTGTTGATTATGTAGTGTGTTGATTATGTAGTGTGTTGATTATCTGCCACTGTGAATAATTTGTTTCAAGTGTGGTTTGGTGAGGTGCCAGCAGCATGTATACGACACACACACACACACACTCACACTCGCACTCACACGCACACACGCACACACACACACACACACACACACACACACACACACACACACACACACACACACACTGTGTTCCCAGTAAGAATATCTTTATTTATTTATATCATGGTGCAGTCTTGTTTGTTATAATTTATTTTTGTCCCTGTTTGACCTCACAGTTTCCAGGAACACATTTAATCCCTGATGAATTATTGTAAGAGTTCCTATCGCTACTGCGGTGAACAGGGTTTTTTTTTTTCGACTGCTCTCTACAACAGTGGACATCTAAGATAACAGACAATGTAAACATATAGGCTTTAAGTGTCATTGACTGCTCATGTCCAAGTTGAAGACACACACACAAGCAGAGCCTTAAATGCAGTTAGAGAAAATTGGCCAGTGTGTGTGTGAATGCAGGAAGAGAAATTGGTTTATTTTTATCCCATTTCATGGGAACTGGATAAGGTCCAGTTCCACAGTATTTATAATATGAACGCCAATGTTTACTCTTGGAGTAATTCTACAGACTAGGGGTTATGTTGGGAAATGAAATGGTCTAATTGAAATGATCAGTGGGTTATTGTCTCCAGATCTGATTGTGTCTACCGTACCTCAAATCCTACTGTACACAGCCATCTCTTGTTACATAGTTCCAGAGAACGTCTGAACTCTCTTACCTTTCTCCTGCACCTCTTTTTTCACTCATTTCTTCCATCCCTCTCTCCTTCTGTCCCTAAGGAGTGGCTGAAAATAGCAGCCAGGGGAAAAGTGGGTCAGCTGCCATGGGGGGGGGTGTGTAGGTAGAGGGGCTGGGTGACGATGGTTGGGGGGCCTTCAGTTTACAGACTAGCTCGTCTACCCTGGTCGTTCCTCCCTCTCATCTATCTTTCTGTCATCCCTTTTTCACACTTGTCTTCCAAGCTCCTCCCTCACTCTCTCGGTCTCTAACTTCAACTCTGGGCCCCCCTCCGCCTCTCCTCGTCTTTTCATCTTTTTCCATCTCTCCATCTCTGCCTCTCCGCATCCCTTCATTCTTCCACCTCTCATCCCTCCATCATGAATAGGAACAGCTAAACAACTTATTTGGCTACGTTGTTACAGTGGACAATACAACCAGCTGATTTTGGCATGATTGAGTTGGTTTTCTGGGAACAAACGGAACAAAGTGATCCCAAGGCTAAATGGTTTCATTGTGGCTAATGTGATAATGGCCTACTGCTGTGTATCAGGACTGGGGAGCAGACAGCTCTATGCTAATGATACAAATGATTTGGCAATGCCAGCAAAACATGACTGTCTGTTGGACAGGACATATTTCTATTGAGATGTTTGATAACATTGAACCCTCCTGTACCAGACCTGGGTTCAAATAGGTTGAGTTCTCTTTCTAATAATGTTGCAGTGCTAAGCCTGTCCTGAAAGTTACACACATCCCTCACTGTCACTCAGAATAGGTGATCGTGTCAGGTCTGTCTATCACATTTCTACCTGCACCACTTTGAGGACTGCTTTACCATACTTAGATTAAGTCTAGTCCGAGACAAAAAAAAACATTTTTCACCATCGAAGGTGTGATTTAGTCCAGGACTAAGGCTTAATCTGTGACGGGGGAAACTGCTCCTGAACGCTTCACCCTCCTGAACGCACCCCTGGTGTTTGTATTAGCAGCACTGAAGGCTCATGATGCGAAACTCAACTCATGTGGCCAGAGAAACCCCGCCAGGAGTTGATCTAATCTATCGTTGTGTGCTCTAGTCTGTGCTAATACTGGAGAACGCACACAGCTAACCCACACTGCCTCAGAGAGACAGCTAAGATAGGGCTTTGCACAAGTCATGTCTCATCATGTTTGTGATAGGATATACGTAAGCAACAGACTTGCGCAAAGACTTGGCTCACGCTGTGTCACATACAGTAGCTTTTATCAAAATGGAAGAACTTATCATGAATCCCATGTTCAACGTTTTTACAGATAATGATGCTTTATGTTTTGTCCATGATGGGATACATCGAAGAGGGGATTCATCTTTATTAATGAGGGACTGTAGGTTACTTTGTCAAGGCAACTCATTTGACAAAGAGAGACAATGGTTTGATACAATACAATACAATCTTTATCTCCCCATTTTTCAACGGACATTATGATTTTGCAGTCACAGTGCCCAACCCGAGACACATACTGTACACATACTGCACATACACACACACACACACACACACACACACACACACACACACACACACACACACACACACACACACACACACACACACACACACGTATCAATGACAGGCTGGGAGCAGCACAGTGTTCGCCTCGGTGCAGTGCCCCTGGAACAGTGCAGGGGTTAAGTACCTTGGTTCTTAAGTGTTGGTTCTCCGGTCTAATTCTAACCAATCCTCTGTCTCTTCTCCTCAGGGTTCAAGTGTCCTGTCTGCTCCAAGTCTGTGGCATCCAATGAGATGGAGGTGCACTTCATCATGTGTCTAAGCAAGCCCCGCCTCTCCTACAACGGTGAGACACGTCCCTTTACCAGTCCATACCCACAGACCTAGGATCAGATTACCTACCCCGACGATTAACCTTAACCATGAGGTGGGGGGAAATATCTGACCCTGCTGTATCACTGGGGGAAACTTATACCTACAGTACATAACCATGGGCCTCCTCTTTGCATTCTTCACTTAATTAGTTTCTCCAATTTCTCCTTTCTCTCTCTCTCTCTCTCTCTCTCTCTCTCTCTCTCTCTCTCTACTTATATGATGTCTGACATGGGGAACATGGCAGTGAACTCTGAAAGTCTCTCTAGTAAACTGTATGAGGAACCAGGGTCATTGTGCTGGTGCATTTATTTACACCCTCCATCAATCCATTGTACCTGTCTGTCTGTCTGTCTGTCTGTCTGTCTGTCTGTCTGTCTGTCTGTCTGTCTGTTGGAGAACCTCTACCTGGCAGAACAATGGTTCATAATGTACCCAATGCTTCACTGTAGCTGCTTGCCTTGTACGTACAGTAACATAACTACTGCATCTCAACAAGGATCTATGTGGACTATAGTATTACAGCAGTCAAATACATGTGTGCTATTACTGATTATGGATTCTTACATGGTTGTGTTTTCATCCTCCTGTATATAGATTGTGAGAGTCAGTATCAACATGGATACTGTGATGCCATGTGCTCAGAACAGTCTTTGATACCACCATTCCCCATTCCATTCCATGCAATGAACCCGTCCTCCGATTTTTCTCCCTACACCAGCCTCCACTGAGTACAGTATTGTGTTTGATTCAGGATACTGGAGTGACACAGCAGCTACTCAATCCACTTTAAGAACACTGTATGAGATGCAGATGTATTCCCTCACAATCCCAGTTGTACTAAATGTTTGGGTTGTGTGAGATGAAGCGAGGATTACAGTACATTCAAATTGTGTGAGAGGTAAATGTATGTTCAGGTATATGTGTGTTGAAACATATTGGAAATATTGCTGTGACCTTGACTCACCTCGTCACCAACGTTTGGGGCTCAACAACCTACCTCAGGGATAGGTGTTGAACAAGGGATATGTTCCCAGCGACACAGGGCCTTACAGGCGCTTGCTGCTCTCCTTTCTCTGTGGTCCCTGATTGACAGCCGGGCACGGCTGGCTGAGATACAGTAGCAGCCCTCCCGCTCTGAGTGCCAGCTTCCTGTCTGAGTGACAGTATCCTGTCTTGAGTGACAGCTGTCTCTCTCAGGCCCGCTCCTGGGCTGAAGGTGAACCTGGGGGGTTGGGGGGGGGCAGGTAGTTCATTTCAAGGCCAGGGAATGTGTTCAGCAAGGCAGGAGGGAATTTACATAGAAATACAGTATACTGTATAGAATAGACATTCCTTATCTGACATGTACGGCAAGGAATGTCTGGTAAGGTAATGTTAGCTGACTATTCATCATAGCATTTTGATCTGCAATGTTCAGCTCATGTATGTTTTTAATCATCTGAAAACTCACAGTGGAAAGATGAGTGAGGGGAGGAACTGAAAAGGGACTTGGGTAGAAAGCGACTGAGACAGCGAGGCAAAGGAACGAGAGAAACTGAAAGAAGAAGACGGAGTAGAGAGTGATACAGTGATGACTGATAGAGAGAAAGTGGGGAGAACGGTTAGAGGAGAAATATCCTTGCCTGCAACTCTTCTTTTTCTATTGGTTTTTCCCTGTCCTGTCACTCTTTATTTATAACACATTCACTCTCTCCCAGGAACACTGTCCCCATCTCTCTGTCTCTCTGTCTGTCTGTCTGTCTGTCTGTCTCTCACTCTCGCACTCTGTTTCTCTCTCTCTCTCTCTCTCTCTCTCTCTCTCTGCAATCCCCTGAGTTAGTGACACAGAGGGACAGGACTGCGGCTTATCTTATTTCCCAGAATGCTCTGTGGTCTATTGTCAATCAGCTGGGCCCACTGACTGTCACACATCAGCAGATCTCCTCTCTGCGAGGCCAACCTACCTCCACTCACACACACAGTTATTCCCGGCCAATGCTGGCTGTGTGGGTTTGTGTGTGTGTGTGGGTGTGTTTGTGTGTGTGTGTGTGTGTGTGTGTGTGTGTGTGTGTGTGTATGTGTGTGTGCGTGCATGCGTGTGTGTGCGTGTGTGTGTGTGTGTGCACGCGTGTGTGTGATATTGGTTGAACCCCTATATTATTGTTTAGCCTGTGGTCTGTAGAGGTGCTTATCCCTGTGAACTCCAGTCTACCCCAGCCTCTATTGATCTACTCTGCTCCAGGATAAACAAGACGCCACGGCAGTTACTGATACACACAGAAAATGCATCTATTAACATGAGGTTGTCAAGTACACAGGCACGCGCGCATGCATACACACACACACACACACACACACACACACACACACACACACACATACACACATACGCACACACACACGCACACGTAAACACACACGCGCGCGTGCATAGTTATAGCAGTGTATTAACAGGGGGTCAGATACAGTGGCAACACAGGGGTAGGAGCAGCAGCAGCAGTGTCATATCCCGACATCTAGACATATCTCGATTGAATGCTGCATTCATTTCACACTGATAAACTCCTTCCCCTCTTGCCTCTCATCTACATTTTTCCATGTGCATGCTGTGTGTTTACTGCCAATGGAAAATTGGCATTTTCCCCATTCACATCAATTAAGAGTAAAGCATGGTTCGTTCCCTCTGTGTCCTCCAAACTACTGTAGCAGGCGGCAATGACCCGAGCTGTTCTCTCTCTCTCTCTCCCCCCCCCCCCCCCTCTGTCTCCCTCTCTCTCTCTCTCTCTCTCTCTCTCTCTCTCTCTGGCTATATTTAACCACAGGTATTAAAATATCATCATGCAAAGTCGTAGCCTAAAAATGATACACTGGTCAGCTCACGTGGACTGGGTATACCTATCTCTGTCCCTCACTCTCACACTCACACTTACATTTCTACTCAAACTGAGGAGAGCGCACACACACACATGCACACACACACACACACACACACACACACACACACACACACACCTATTATTAAACAACCTACCACAAACAGTCACAAACATGCAAACATGCTCTGCTCCCCTGAAAGGCCTGGAGACACACATATGTTTCACAGCAAAGACCCTCAGTCCGTCCATGTGCACATGTCATGCATGAGACACTAACACGTTTCCTCACCTGTCTCCCCTCTGCGGCTGGATAATGCGGCGCTGTTGAAGTCATAGCTGCCTAAGAGGATAACAAGCTGAGGAGGGGGTCTTATTGTTTCTAGGCAGGGGTGTGTAAAGGGAACAGCTGGGTCTCGATTTAGTGGGGACCAGTTTTGAAGATTGAGGGTGATTTGGGAGGTAGAGAGGGGGATTCTGGAACTGGGCGGGGAGTTAAGCTGATTTACAGTCAGAGCATATGTCTTGTGTCTGTCTAACTCCATCTCACGCTGTCTTCTCCTCCCTTCACCTCGTCTGCCCTACATTCTCTCTCTCTTTTTCTTTTTCTTTCTCTCTCTCTCTCTCTCTTTCTTTCTCTCTCTCTCTTTCTCTCTCTCTCTCTCTCTCTTTCTCTCTCTCTTCTCTCTCTGTTCTTTGTTCTCCTGGCTGCTCAGTGCTAACAATGTTTACCTGAGGATTAGTCTTGCGTAGCCATACCTCCAAATCACGCTGTTCTCACACCTCCTTCGGAGGTCTGGAGAATTTTAGTTTGGCCGATCTGACTAGGATTGAACTGGATGGAGCGATGGGATGGAACATAGCAAGAACCCTCCCCCTACATGCCTGTAGAATGGTTGCTTGTTGTTATGCATGTTGTCATTTCCGACCTGGTAGGACTATTTTGCAGAGAGTTGTTGCCTATGCTAGCTTGCAACATTGAAGAAAATGGAAGAAAACCTGATGGAAAAAACATAATTCTATTTTTTTAGAGCTCCACCCAAGCATGGTATTTTTGTGGGCGAGGGTTTTCAAATGGGTTCAAACTGATTTCAAACAATTAAAACAGGTTTCTACTACAAACAGGTTTTAGCTACTTTCTGTAAAGGATTTCCCCAGGCTTTCCAAACTAGGAAAGCCTGGTCTCAACAAGGTCATCTGGGGATCAACCGATCAAATGCTTTGTGAAAGAGTGTCCAGCAACAACAACAACAACAACGACACACACACACACACACACACACACACACACACACACACACACACACACACACACACACACACACAGGTGTTTCCAGGAGAAACAGTGAAAGGATGTGGTCTCTTTGCTCTGACACTCTGCAGCAATTCCTAACCTATGAAAAAAGCAAAAACTGTTTTACTGGAAACCACTTCTTAGACGAACACACACTGTTCCAACATGTGTGTGTGTGTGCATGAGTGCGTGCGTGCGTGCGTGTGCATGCGCGTGTGCGTGTGTGTGTGTGTGTGTGTGTGTGTGTGTGTGTGTGTGTGTGTGTGTGTGTGTGTGTGGTGTGTGTGTGTTCAACTGAGTCATATCTGGGGTATGAGTTAACAAGTCTGTTCCTGCAGTTCACCTCTCTCAACAGACAGAATACTGGGTGTTTCATTACCAGCTCACACACATGGACTACAGCATAAAACAGATACAGACAGGGCTCAATACAGAGGTCATGAAAGTACAATAGTTGAGTGCTTTGTTTAACCTTGGAGTTTGCACTATTATTGGGGCTATTTAATCTGTTCCACTGTACCTGGCTAAATCAAGTGCAGCTCAAGTATTTGAAAGTATTTGACAAGAGTATGAATTTGACCCAGGCCAGGTCTGCAGCAGTGTATTCCAGTCTCCTGGTTTGGGGAGTGACTGAGGTACTAGATACTAACGAAGGTACTACCAGTAGGCCATGGTGGTCCTATAGGTGCCCTATAGGGAGGTGGTGGTACAGGTTCCCTGTCTGACACTGTAAAACCTCTGCATCATACAGCACTGCTCCTGCTCCAGACTCCAGACTGTGCTCTCTCAGTGCTGCCCCCTGCTGTTTGTTTGTTGACACAGCACCCAGGCCTCCCTCTGCTCTGACGCACTGACAGTGTTCCATTTGACTTGAACACAGCTGGGTTTCCTCTACTCTGATTATATTGTGTCGTCTCTGTTCTGTTTGTCAAGTATAGTCGTGCTGACTTTTGGTTTAGGTTTAGGGTAACATTTATTCAACATGGCAAGATCTTCTCTTGCCATTTTTGTGTGATGTCGTTGCCGGCTACTCACTGATGTACTATTGTTGTTCTGTGTGTGTGTGTGTGTGTGTGTGTGTGTGTGTGTGTGTGTGTGTGTGTGTGTGTGTGTGTGTGTGTGTGTGTGTGTGTGTGTGTGTGTGTGAACCACAGATGATGTTCTGGCGAGGGATGCGGGGGAGTGTGTGATCTGTCTGGAGGATCTGCAGCAGGGAGACACCATCGCCAGACTGCCGTGCCTCTGCATATATCACAAAAGGTGAGTGAGAGAGAGAGAGACGCCCGCCTCCGCTCCACTGTAACCCTGGCTGTACCTGGACACACCTACACTCACAGGACTATCACACAGTTACACACACACCTCTGGATGAGTCCTCTCTAGATGAATCATACTCAGGGAGGACAATAGAGTCTGAGTGATTAGTCAGAGAGATATGCGCAGTCACTGCTACGATGGTACGCTATACTCTAAGATTGTGGAACCCCGTTTTGGTTCTAGGTTGAACCTTTTTTTCTAAGAGTGTGAGGGGGAGGTTGTGTAAGAGAACAGAGTTGCACGTCTGAGGAATCATTTCAAACTCAAGGAGTCGACAGTCTGCATATAGATATACTGCATACTGATGTTCACGACCAATCTTCCGCCGTAGATTGAAGACCCATCTCTTCAGGCTACATCTTAACTGTCCCTCTTAAAGACCTCTTCATCCCCACTACCCCCCTGTACAAGTTTCTCTCCTGTAAAAAAAATTAAAAAAGAATTTTTAAAAAGTAATTCTTCCTTCTTCTAGCGTTGTGACTGCCAATAGCCCCTGGTCCTACCATAGATTACTTGTTCTTATGATGACTGATGGATAGATGATTCACTTACTTAGATGAATGTATTTGTTGTAAGTCGCTTTGGATAAAGGCGTCTGCTAAATGCCATAAATGTAAATGTAAAATGTAGATAGGATAAAGCAGTATGCTGCTACTGTACCACGGATAAAACCACCTCATATCTGAAAGTCTTCACACCATGTTTTCGGCTTCCTTCTCCAGCTGTATAGACTCCTGGTTTGAGATCAATCGGTCCTGCCCTGAGCACCCCTCCGACTGACCTCTGTGCCCTCTCTTACTACTGTGGAAGGTGAGACACTCAGGCACACACACACACACACACACACACACACACACACACACACACACACACACACACACTCACACTCTGCCCTTTCACACAGGGGACTCAGAAGTACCTGTAAGACAGGGAGATGCTGACAAACCACACACCATTACAATGACTCACTCACTCTGAAACTAACACCATACCACAAACTAAAAAGCATACATCACGGTTAGTGCTTACTTGCGTCACTTACTGTACCACAAATATACACTGCACATTACCAGTACACACATCATTAGGTCCATTCTCATTGGAACTGAAATAGCTGACATACTCAGCCAGTCAGGGTGAACTGATGTACAATGGTACAGTATGAGTCAGACATTGAAAATAACCTCATCAACTCTCCATGTCTTTCTATTTTGGACTTCAGTTGAATATCTCTCCTCCATTCCTCTCTCCATCTCTCAGGGCACTCTATGGTCCTAACGTGGATATCTGGACACTGATGTAACCAAAAAAAAAGAAAACAATCAATCAAAACAACCTATCTATCAATTGATCAATCTATCAAGAGAATTCCTAGCAGACTGAACCAAAAGAATCAACATCAAGCTAACACTGTCACTTCCACTTACATAACAGAACCCCCCTCCCTCCCTGCTTCCCCCCTCCTCCCTCCTCCAGCCCTCCATCCTTAGAGACTGCTAACTGCCAGTCCTGTCCAGTCCAGGCTCCCCATCTCTAGGCTCCCCCACCCAGGGAGGCTGACGGCCCCCCAGAAAAGCTACCCCAGCCAGGCCCCCCCCCCCCTCCCAGGCAGCCAGTTGCCTCACCACATGCTCTGTGCTACTCTGACCTCCCGCCAACTACCCTCCATTTTGGATCCAAAGTCTGGCTTGGTGCCCTGTCAATCATCTGTGTCCAGCCCTCCCATGGCCTTATTGAAGGAGAAGATGAGGGTGACGATGAAGAGGACGAGGAGGAAGAGGAAGTAGAGGATGATGATGACGATGATGATGATGATGATGATGAAGAGGACAAGGAGGAGGGATAGGGCTGAATGCAAATAGCATGCCAGGGCAAAGTTGACTACTAGGAGGTTGTCTCTGTATTAGACTGAAGGCTTCCCCCAATCACAAAAGTTACAGTAGCACCCACCCACTCATTCTAGAACTAGACAGAGTCCCATGTGCTTCTCTCTGTCTTGGCTTGGAGGTGGTGGGAGTAGTCTGGGCTGGGTCTGGGTCAGATCTTGGGCCGATCTGGGCTTGGTCTGGGTCGGGTCTGAGGGGGAGGTCCATGCTTGGTCTGTGTTTGTGTGGATGTTTGTGTGGGAGGTGTCAGGGGGTGTAGTTTACGCTTCTATATGTGTTGGGGCAGTAACAATGTCAGTGAGACTACACTTGTTCTGTGTGTGTGCGCGTGTGTGTGTGTGCGTGCCGTGCATGTGTGTGTGTGCGTGCCTGTGTGTGTGTGCGCATGTGCGCGTACATGTGTGTGTGCTTGTGTGTCGTGGGGGACAGTTGAGGGTCGTTGGTTTACGTTTTTCTATGTGCTCGGACAGGGAGGGTGTCAGTCAGTCAACATACATGTAGTGTGTTTGAGTTTGAGGTGATGATGATGATGATGATGATGATGATAATGCCATTGCTGTCATGTGAGCGCCTGATGATTGACTAAGTGGTCAGATGGAAGTCTGGGACTATTCTGTGTGTCGGTCTGTGTTTGAAATGTTTACAATCTAGGTGTCCATTTCCCTTGTATGACTTTGTTATTTCTCCTTTTTTTTGCTGATGTTTACAGTTAAAAACAGATTACATGACACTCTATTCTCCTTGTTTTTATCTGCCAGGTGTTTGCTGTGATGGCGAGACACTGATCATAAATTTGTCATTTCCCTGTGGGAGCCGTGTGCGTGTGTGCGTGTGCGTGTGCGTGTGCGTGTGTGCGTGTGTGCGTGTGTGCGTGTGTGCGTGTGTGCGTGTGTGCGTGTGTGCGTGTGTGCGTGTGTGCGTGTGTGCGTGTGTGTGTGTGTGTGTGTGTGTGTGTGTGTGTGTTGCCTCTTGGTCTATGCTACTGTCTGTTCCCCACATGTTTTCCTGCTGAAATAGGTCAGGTCATTTCTGGTTACGTTGACAATGTTCACAACCCATGAACCCAGACACCACAGTCACATTGTCGAGCTATAACGCGGTTATTTATTCATATTTAACAAGATTTTGTTTGTCCAATAATGTGCAAAACAGTAAACATCTCACGTTTACTCCTCAGAACGCCTCTAATATATAAAGAATAACCTAGGACGATGATTCTGAAAACATAGAAAACAACAAACAAAACAACAACGCTGAACAAATGGGTGAATAACATTTTTCTTTTGTTCATTTGTGCTAGATGAAAATATAGACGGTAAATATGTACAGTAGTACTCAGCAGGGTTCTCTGCTCCATACCTGTGGATGTGGGCGCTACAGATCCACTCATCAACCAAGCTTCTCAGAGCAGGCAACACAGAGGATACCACTGGTCAGCTCTGATATAGAGTATACTATATAACAAGGGCCCTGTCCAGACACAACCCCTAGCCTACTACCACCCTGGACATGTGCGCACTGTAGGTCTGAAAGGATTGGATAAGCAACAGGGTGAAGGTTCAACCTCACCTATCAGAGAGTGAGGTTGAGTGACTACCATTTTGCTTGTACCTATGTAGACCTTTCAGGTATAGACTGGTGGTACCTGGGAGGCAGGGGTGAGGGTTGTTTCTGGACCAGGCCAGTTAGTGTCTCCTGCTGACTGTAGCCCCGCCCTCCACTCTAACTGTAGCCCCGCCCTCCACTCTAAGGGCCATATACCTTCCATTTCTTGCTTTATTTCATTTACTGTTTTTTTGATGAGTTTATTTTTTTCCAAGGATATGGATGTGAGTGGATGCCTGCTTTTGGAGGTACCAACTAATTGTCTGACAATTTTGATGTGCAATCTGTGGGATGAGTAATGATAATGATATATATATATATATATATATATATATATATATATATATATATATATATATATATATATATACATATATATATATATACATATTATAATAATAATAAAAAAAAGTCTAAATAAGCCTGTTGTTGTTTTGTGTCATTTCCTCATTCGAATTCAGACATTGATTCAAGATGGTGTGAAAATGGTTAATCAAGAAAAGCTAGTGTAGATAATTACTTTTACTGCATTGTAACCTAATTGTTTTGTCTGTGGATAGATGGATAGATAGATACAGTAGATAGATAGTGTATATAGATAGATACAGTAGATAGATAGTGTATATAGATAGTGTATATAGATAGTGTATATAGATACAGTAGATAGATAGTGTATATAGATAGTGTATATAGATAGTGTATATAGATACAGTAGATAGTGTATATAGATAGTGTATATAGATACAGTAGATAGATAGTGTATATAGATAGTGTATATAGATAGTGTATATAGATAGTGTATATAGATAGCGTTATCCTTGAAAGAATGTATCTATACACATACAGTATTCCCCATCTCTGACCACTTACAGGTGTCATTGCTCTATTGCATAAAGTCTGGCTTGTTCTCTGCACATGTGATCCCTCTGGGCAAATAAGAGTCTAAAAAGAATTCTTCAGAGACAGAAGAGCAACTTCACCATGACAATAGCTGAATAACATTTTAATTCAAAACAATTTCAATTTCACAATCAATGGTATCCAATCACAGATTGAAAACATCCAGTACATACCAATTGTGCAAATTGTGGGTGATTTGCCAAATCTTGCAAAAAACGCTTTAAGTTATACAAATATATATATAGTCAATAAATAATCTCAAGCCATAAAGTTACAACATCCATAAAAACGAACTTAGCAGCATTTTGATTGTGAGGAACGTCTGTGGAACAACAGGACAGACAGACAGTTTGTTCTTGGTGCTGATCACGCTACCAAAACAAAACACCCAACTCCTGACACCTTGTGGCAGACAGAGGTACAGAACCCCTTCGGCTCTCTATTGATTACAGCCTTGTCCCAATCGTTTCCACTTGATTCCTTTTTTACTTGTGTCCTTTCCTCCATGATCACTGACATCGGCATACATTGCAAGCAATATGGATGAAGCCTATCCAGTCAATTCATCTATCAGCAATAATCAGGCTAAAAAAGGAGAGTTGGTGAGGAGAGTGAGGAGAGAGACCTCAAAGTATAGGGCCACAGCCTCAGTGCTGACTCGGGTGGCCATCTAGAGCACCTTCCCAGGGTTCATGAGGTTCTTGGGGTCCAGGGTGGCCTTGAGGCCCTGCATGACCTCGATGACCTGGGGTCCCATCTCCTCCCTCAGCAGGGCTCTCTTCCCTAGCCCCACCCCGTGTTCTCCAGTACACGTCCCATTCAGGGCCAGCGCTCTCCTGCAGGGGAAGAGGGGGGAGACAGAGAGAGAGAGGGAGGTAAGCAGAGGATGCGGTAGAAAATTGGAGAAAGGAGATGAGGCAGGAGGCATAGCTCTCTGTATGAGAGAGGGCATGGTTGTGGAACTCACAATGGCTGGGGATTCAATTCAGAAACGAATGCAACGGAAAAGGTTATTAGTGGAGAAACAAGAATAAACTGTAGCTGCATGATGTCAAAAAGAGAAGTGAGTCCAGAGCTGAGACGAAGGTGAAGCAGAGGTAAAGGATGAAGAGGTGGAGGAATAAAACGGTTAAGAGGGTCGAGAGGGAACAGAGGCTTACCTAGCCAGTCTCTCAGTGAAGTGGTGAACTCTCTGAGCCTCATCCTGATCACTGGGGTCCAGAACCATAATACAGTGGAAGTTCCCATCACCAACATGACCCGCAATCGGACCTGAGGAACAAAATAATATGTTCTAACATAATATACACACAAACACACACACAGGTGTGCCTAAACATTCTATCTACTGTATCCACAAAATGTTCCTTTAAGAGGGTGTTTGTGTGTGTGTGTGTGTGTGTGTGCAGTGTTTCCTGTCACCTGTGAGTCTGTTTTGAATGAGGTCCTCCTTGGTTTCCACAATGGAAAACAACAACGCTGAACAAATGGGTGAATAACATTTTTCTTTTGTTCATTTGTGCTAGATGAAAATATAGACGGTAAATATGTACAGTAGTACTCAGCAGGGTTCTCTGCTCCATACCTGTGGATGTGGGCGCTACAGATCCACTCATCAACCAAGCTTCTCAGAGCAGGCAACACAGAGGATACCACTGGTCAGCTCTGATATAGAGTATACTATATAACAAGGGCCCTGTCCAGACACAACCCCTAGCCTACTACCACCCTGGACATGTGCGCACTGTAGGTCTGAAAGGATTGGATAAGCAACATGGTGAAGGTTCAACCTCACCTATCAGAGAGTGAGGTTGAGTGACTACCATTTTGCTTGTACCTATGCAGACCTTTCAGGTATAGACTGGTGGTACCTGGGAGGCAGGGGTGAGGGTTGTTTCTGGACCAGGCCAGTTAGTGTCTCCTGCTGACTGTAGCCCCGCCCTCCACTCTAACTGTAGCCCCGCCCTCCACTCTAAGGGCCATATACCTTCCATTTCTTGCTTTATTTCATTTACTGTTTTTTTGATGAGTTTATTTTTTTCCAAGGATATGGATGTGAGTGGATGCCTGCTTTTGGAGGTACCAACTAATTGTCTGACAATTTTGATGTGCAATCTGTGGGATGAGTAATGATAATGATATATATATATATATATATTGTGGAAATTGCACGGAATCGCAAGAAACAATTTCTCAATTGAGCACACGAATGCGTGTCTCGTTTATTTGACTAGCAAAAATCCACCGAAACATAAGATGGCGCTGCCCTTTTAACAAACAAGCATCGGGGCACCACGTCATCACACACAGATTATTTAAAGAGACCACGATCCCGGAACAGTCATATTTACATGTATAACAAAGGGTGAATTATGTAAGTTACATTACTACACACGTCCCCCCAGAATTCACCATCAGAAGAAGAAGAAGAAAACAGTCATCGGAGAGGTGGTCGTATTAACCGGCCATAACGGCTGTATCGTACAGGAGGTGGAGGAGACACCACTGCGGCAGGTGTCCCACCATGACACGGGTGTGGGGCATGGAGTGTGGGGGTTTTGGGAGTGAGGGGAGCAGGGGGCGGGGGCAGAGCTGGAGGTCGCCCGCGTCGTGGGGGCTGGGCCAATTCAATAGGTCTAGCCACGTCCAAATGAGCTGGTTTAAGGCGGTCAATGGAGAGTCGCTCCGGTTTGCCGCCCATGTCCACCACAAAGTGTTTGTCCCCTGTTTCCAACACGCGGAATGGGCCCTCGTAGGGTGGGCGTAGCGGTCCCTTGTGGGCGTCGTGGCGAATGAAAACGTAGTCAGCCGTCTGAAGCCCAGCGGGGATGTGCGACTGAGGGAGGCCGTGATGGGAAGTAGGGACAGGTGCGAAAAGCCTCGCATTGTCCAGTAGCGTGGCCCGCTGGAGTGTCGCAGACCAAGGAACGGTGGTGTTAGGGACAAAATCCCCTGGAACCCGCAGCGGCTGGCCGTAGACAAGTTCTGCGGATGAGGACTGTAGGTCTTCCTTAGGTGCAGTCCTGATGCCCAGCATTACCCACGGGAGCTTGTCGACCCAGTTGCTGTCTTTGAGGCTGGCACGAAGAGCAACCTTCATCGACCTATGAAATCGCTCACAGAGTCCGTTAGCCTGCGGGTGATAGGCGGTCGTGCGGTGGAGTTTCACTCCGAGGCTCTGGGCGACAGCGTTCCACAGCTCAGACGTAAACTGCGCACCCCGGTCAGAGGATATGTCCGAAGGAGTGCCGAAACGGGCAACCCAGGTGCCGATAAATGCCCGTGTCACCTCGACAGATGCCAGCGTAGTCAGTGGCACAGCCTCAGGCCAACGGGTGGTCCTGTCAACCATGGTCAACAGGTAGGTGAAACCCTGAGAGGAGGGCAGAGGGCCGACCAGATCCACGTTAACATGGTCAAACCGTCTCTCTGGCACCGGGAACAACTCTAACGGGGCTTTAGTGTGGCGGTGTACTTTGGCCCGTTGGCACTCAAGACAGGTGTTAGCCCAGTCCCGAACGTCCTTCTTGAGGCCGTGCCAAACAAATTTAGCTGCAACCAGTCTCTGTGACGCTTTTGAACCTGGGTGGGAGAGACCATGGACGGCATCAAAAACTTGTCGTCTCCATCCCGTAGGAATGATTGGCCGAGGACTGCCTGTGGAGACGTCACACAGGAGCGTGGTGCCGGCATCGCCAAAAACCACATCTTCTATTTTCAGCCCAGTCGTCGAGATCCTAAGGAGCTGCACGTCTGGGTCTGTGGTCTGGTCCGCTGCCATGCGGCTATAATCCAAACCAAGATGGACTGCTCCTGCCACGGCCCGTGACAGGCAGTCCGCCACCTGGTTGTCCTTACCGGCAACGTGCTGTAAATCCGTGGTGAACTCGGAAATGTAGGACAGATGACGTTGCTGGCGGGCGGACCACGGCTCAGCCACCTTGGCCATGGCAAAAGTCAGCGGCTTGTGGTCGACAAAAGCAGTGAAGTGTCGACCTTCCAGCAGGGAACGAAAGTGTCTGATGGCGAGGTAGAGACCAAGCAGCTCCCGGTCGAAAGTGCTGTACTTTCGCTCGCTGGGGCGCAACTGACGGCTGAAGAAAGCAAGCGGCTGCCAGGCCCCGCCTACCCACTGCTCGTAGACGGCACCGACAGCGTAGTCCGAGGCGTCTGAGGTGATGGCGATGGAGGCTGTGGCAGAAGGATGTGCCAGCATAGTGGCGTTCGCCAGGGCTGCCTTAGTGTCAGCAAAGGCCTTGTCCCTGCTCTCAGTCCAGTCCACAGCGTGCTTGGGCTTACCTTTCAAGGCCTCGTGCAAGGGCTGCATGAGCTGGGCGGCTCGAGGGATGAAACGGTGGTAAAAATTCACCATGCCGAGGAACTCCTGCAGGGCTTTGACAGTGAGCGGGCGTGGAAACTGTGCGACCGCCTCCACCTTTGATGGGAGAGGGACTGCACCGTCCCTAGTGACTCTGTGTCCCAGGAAATCGATGGTGGAGAGACCAAACTGGCACTTGGAGGGATTGACAATTAGCCCGTGTTGGCTGAGCCGCTCAAAAAGTGTTCGGAGGTGCGCCAGGTGCTGAGATTTGGACGTGCTCGCTATCAGGATGTCGTCCAAATACACAAAAAGAAAAGGCAGGTCCCGTAAAACAGAGTCCATGAGGCGTTGAAAAGATTGGGCAGCATTTTTAAGGCCGAAAGGCATCCTCAAGAACTCGAAAAGACCAAACGGCGTGATCACTGCTGTTTTGGGAATGTCCAGTGAGCGTACAGGCACCTGATGATATCCCCGGACGAGGTCTACCTTAGAAAAAATCACCATACCAGCCAGGTGTGCTGAAAAGTCCTGTATGTTCGGGACTGGGTATCGGTCAGGTGTCGTTGCCTCATTAAGCCGCCGGTAGTCGCCACACGGGCGCCAGCCGCCGCCAGGTTTGGGGACGATGTGGAGGGGTGATGCCCACGGGCTGTCGGATCGGCGGACTATACCCAGGCGTTCCATGTTAGCAAACTCAGCCTTAGC
Source organism: Argentina silus (assembly GCF_951799395.1). Classification (NCBI taxonomy): domain Eukaryota; kingdom Metazoa; phylum Chordata; class Actinopteri; order Argentiniformes; family Argentinidae; genus Argentina; species Argentina silus. Next base: position 17,333,504 of record NC_139657.1, on the reverse strand, counting down.
CACGGCAAGCTTGGTCGGGTCGAGGCGCCGAGCACGGGCGTAGACGGGTGGACCAGTAGTGGCGAGATGGTGCTCCACACCATGCTTCACGGCAGACGCAGAGAAAGTGGGCTGAGTGAGGGCTGGGAAACCAGCAAGTAGACGGTGGAAGTCATCTGAGGCAGAGAGCATGCTCGACAGTCGTATGGAGTCAGCCCCGCTAAGTGTGCACGTATAAGAACAAAACGTGACGGCGTCAATCAAACGGCGGTTCTTAACATCCACCAACAGTCCATGTGCACACAAAAAATCGGCGCCGAGAAGGGGAACGTCAACTTTAGCTGTAACAAAATCCCAGCCAAACCGATGCCCTCCGAAACACAACTCGATGTACCTCGTTCCATATGTGCGGATGGAGCTCCCGTTAGCCGCTTCCATAGAGGGGCCGTGGCTGTCGGTCACCATGTCCAAACGGGATGCAGGCAGGACGCTCCTCTGTGCTCCCGTGTCACACAGGAAACGTCGTCCGGAGATGCTGTCCCGGATGAAAAGTAGCCTGCCTACACGGCCGACGCTCATGGCAACTACTGAGCGCCGGCCCTGGCGTTTCCCAACCCGCTGAAACTGCATGGCGAACGGCATTTAAGAGCCTTCGGTCCAAACTTGGCATGATAAAAACACAAGCCTGAAGATTGCTGGGGGCCTGAAGACTGCTGCCGACGAGAAGAGGTTGCAGCGATGAGCGTGGAGTCGTCCAGTGTCGCAGGAGCGACGTGCGCGGGAAAAAGCGCGGCCATGACACAGTGCCCTTGACTCGCCAGGAAAACGTTATCAGCCTCTTCAGCCAGTCTCCGACAGTCCGTGATTGTGGTGTTGGCCAATGCAGCTCTAACATGGGAAGGCAGCTGACGCAGAAAAAGCTGAACGAAAAGGAAATCGGGTTTGTGCTCGCCCAGGAGATCCAGCATACGGTCCATGAGCTCAGACGGTTTGCTGTCGCCTAGCCCTTGAAGGGAGAAAAGCCTGTTGGCCCTCTCAACGTCCGACAGTACAAAAGTTTTCAACAGGTGTTCTTTGAGCGTTGCATACTTCTCAGTTGCCGGAGGATTGGTAAGGAGGCTCACCACTCTGGATGCTGTCGAACTTCCGAGAGCCGACACAACGTAGTAGTACCGTGTTGTATCCGCGGTGATCTCCCGCAACGCGAACTGCGCTTCGGTCTGGGCAAACCACGCCGACGCTGCCGATTCCCAGAATTCGGGGAGTTTGAGGGAAACAGCGTTAGCGGTCATGGTCGTGTCGTGTCTCTGGATACGTCCAGCAAACAAACGTCGGGGTCACCAGTGTGGAAATTGCACGGAATCGCAAGAAACAATTTCTCAATTGAGCACACGAATGCGTGTCTCGTTTATTTGACTAGCAAAAATCCACCGAAACATAAGATGGCGCTGCCCTTTTAACAAACAAGCATCGGGGCACCACGTCATCACACACAGATTATTTAAAGAGACCACGATCCCGGAACAGTCATATTTACATGTATAACAAAGGGTGAATTATGTAAGTTACATTACTACAATATATATATATATATATATATATATATATATATATATATATATATATATATACATATATATATATATATACATATATATATATATACATATTATAATAATAATAAAAAAAAGTCTAAATAAGCCTGTTGTTGTTTTGTGTCATTTCCTCATTCGAATTCAGACATTGATCTAAGATGGTGTGTAAATGGTTAATCAAGAAAAGCTAGTGTAGATAATTACTTTTACTGCATTGTAACCTAATTGTTTTGTCTGTGGATAGATGGATAGATAGATACAGTAGATAGATAGTGTATATAGATAGTGTATATAGATACAGTAGATAGATAGTGTATATAGATAGCGTTATCCTTGAAAGAATGTATCTATACACATACAGTATTCCCCATCTCTGACCACTTACAGGTGTCATTGCTCTATTGCATAAAGTGTGGCTTGTTCTCTGCACATGTGATCCCTCTGGGCAAATAAGAGTCTAAAAAGAATTCTTCAGAGACAGAAGAGCAACTTCACCATGACAATAGCTGAATAACATTTTAATTCAAAACAATTTCAATTTCACAATCAATGGTATCCAATCACAGATTGAAAACATCTAGTACATACCAATTGTGCAAATTGTGGGTGATTTGCCAAATCTTGCAAAAAACGCTTTAAGTTATACAAATATATATAGTCAATAAATAATCTCAAGCCATAAAGTTACAACATCCATAAAAACGAACTTAGCAGCATTTTGATTGTGAGGAACGTCTGTGGAACAACAGGACAGACAGACAGTTTGTTCTTGGTGCTGATCACGCTACCAAAACAAAACACCCAACTCCTGACACCTTGTGGCAGACAGAGGTACAGAACCCCTTCGGCTCTCTATTGATAACAGCCTTGTCCCAATCGTTTCCACTTGATTCCTTTTTTACTTGTGTCCTTTCCTCCATGATCACTGACATCGGCATACATTGCAAGCAATATGGATGAAGCCTATCCAGTCAATTCATCTATCAGCAATAATCAGGCTAAAAAAGGAGAGTTGGTGAGGAGAGTGAGGAGAGAGACCTCAAAGTATAGGGCCACAGCCTCAGTGCTGACTCGGGTGGCCATCTAGAGCACCTTCCCAGGGTTCATGAGGTTCTTGGGGTCCAGGGTGGCCTTGAGGCCCTGCATGACCTCGATGACCTGGGGTCCCATCTCCTCCCTCAGCAGGGCTCTCTTCCCTAGCCCCACCCCGTGTTCTCCAGTACACGTCCCATTCAGGGCCAGCGCTCTCCTGCAGGGGAAGAGGGGGGAGACAGAGAGAGAGAGGGAGGTAAGCAGAGGATGCGGTAGAAAATTGGAGAAAGGAGATGAGGCAGGAGGCATAGCTCTCTGTATGAGAGAGGGCATGGTTGTGGAACTCACAATGGCTGGGGATTCAATTCAGAAACGAATGCAACGGAAAAGGTTATTAGTGGAGAAACAAGAATAAACTGTAGCTGCATGATGTCAAAAAGAGAAGTGAGTCCAGAGCTGAGACGAAGGTGAAGCAGAGGTAAAGGATGAAGAGGTGGAGGAATAAAACGGTTAAGAGGGTCGAGAGGGAACAGAGGCTTACCTAGCCAGTCTCTCAGTGAAGTGGTGAACTCTCTGAGCCTCATCCTGATCACTGGGGTCCAGAACCATAATACAGTGGAAGTTCCCATCACCAACATGACCCGCAATCGGACCTGAGGAACAAAATAATATGTTCTAACATAATATACACACAAACACACACACAGGTGTGCCTAAACATTCTATCTACTGTATCCACAAAATGTTCCTTTAAGAGGGTGTTTGTGTGTGTGTGTGTGTGTGTGTGCAGTGTTTCCTGTCACCTGTGAGTCTGTTTTGAATGAGGTCCTCCTTGGTTTCCACAATGATCTGAGGCAGACGAGACAGAGGAACACACACGTCTGTGGAGTAGGCCTGCAGGGAACAACATGGAGTTAGACTGTATAAGGCTTTAAACACATGTACAAAAGGTTTTCAGTGACAGTGTCATTTCAGTAGTTGAAAATGCTCTACTCTCAGCAAAGCAGATAATCATTCAGTCATTCCAGATGTGTTTATTGGTATCATTGGAGTCCGAACCGATGATTGACCGTGATTACTGGTCATGAATAACGATCCAAGCCTGTCTCACCTTGCAGCCAGGCCTCAGTGCCAGGGCAGCGTACCAAGCGTCATGGCGAGCTTTCCAAAGTCGCCCGCGGGCCTCCGCATCCCGTGCCCAGGTGAAGTCTGACCCGCCGTTAGCCTGAGTGATCTCCTCTAGACAAACATAACACAGATGACAGTATGAGAGTCAACAGAAACATGAATTTGGAATATCCACACTGTTGCTAATTTATATACACACACACACACACACACACACACACACACACACACACACACACACACACACACACACACACACACACACACACCTGTGGTGGTGACCTGTTCGTCCAGGCTCTTCTCACTACCGTGGAACTCCAGGAAGAGAGTGGGAGCCACAGTGTACGACAGGGAGTTGAAACTATTACACGCACCAATCATCACGTCATCTAGGAACTCTGTAGACACAGCAGGGGTAGGATAAGACCTACGGTACCTATCCTCTGAGAAGATAGTGGTTAAATTCTTGGTCGAGGTTTTCAATACTTTTTAAACCCCCTTAGTTGCTCTGTGGTACTGTAAGCACTACATATAGCTCTTGCTCAGTGTCATTTCAAAATCTACAATGAAATGCACCTTTCGGGGGGGGGGGGTACTAAAAGCAGAGGTCTATGTTCTCTCCTGGATCTGTCACATATAGACTGTGTATGTGGTTCAGCCAACTTCTATTGTAATAGTAGCCTCATAGCCAACTGTCCTTTTCCCACTCACCGATGCGAGCGATGGGTACCCCGGCCTGGAGGACCTGAACAGTGCTGTCTACTGCTGCCTGTACAGAGGGGAAGGAGCAGACAGCAGACACCATGGCCTCTGGGACACCGTACAGACGAAGGGTGGTCTTGGTGATCAACCCCAGGGTCCCCTCAGAACCCACAAACAGGTTGGTCAGGTTGTAGCCTGCCGACGTCTTCCTAGGGAAGAAGGGAGAGGAGAGGTCATAGATGTCAACACAAAGGTGAAAACAAACACACTTCTAAACATTAGAACATGACATCGCGCATGTTCTCTCACAACTCATAGAAGAATGCAAATCGTGAAAACACAGTTCACAATGAAACAGATATAGTTTGGTAAAGACACAACAGGTTAGTTAGTTGGTTGGTTGATTGGTTGGTTGTAGCCTGATGATGTCCTCATGACCAGGTCAGGGAGTTTTTTTTCCTGGTCAGGTCACGTGATGAGGAAAAACTCTAGACCCCTTATACTGTAGGCTCTAACGACAGTAGGGTTGTGCTGGGTGGGAGAGCTACCTGGGACGGCGCCCCCTGCCTGCCGTGTGGATAACGGTTCCGTCAGCCAGCACCACCTCCAGGTTGAGGACGTTCTCCCTCATGGTGCCATAGCGCACCGCGTTGGTGCCCGACGCGCTAGTGGCAGCCATGCCACACAGAGACGCATCTGCACCAGGGTCTGAAGTAGGAGCAGAATACAGGGATGCTGTTACCAATAACTGGAGCTATTACAGTGTTATTACACAGGCACTTGGCTCTTGTGTGCATGAATGCACTTTTTCCACTATGTTCACCAACACTTGCTTGCCCAATCCCGAATAGATTACAGACCCGACCCGCTCAACCACTGGAGATCTGGAAGGATTGGACATGGATGATTCACATGCTAGTAACTCCACCTTCACCTATGTTAATGTGAAGGTATTGATAATGACAGGCCCCTGTGGTGATTGGGGTAGAGAGAGGTCGCGTGACTCACCAACAGGAAACCAGAGGCCTGTGTCCCTCAGGTAGGAGTTGAGAGACTTGCGTGTCACACCGGGTTCCACCGTCACGTCAAAGTCCTCCTGGTGAAGATCTAATACCCTGTCCATGTTCCTGAGGCTGAAACACACCCCGCCCTGACACACACACACATTGTGAATACAAGAACCCCCATACTGTATTTTCAACTCTCTCACTCTAGTCTTTCAGATATTCATCACTCCTGCCAGACTGTAGTGTTTATGTCTAACACAAAGCGCTCTCTCACCTTCAGAGCTCCCACTCCGCCCTCCAGCCCTGTGCCTGTGCCAAAGGGGATGATAGGAAGGCGGTGGTGGTGGCAGATCTTGGCAAGGGCGCTGACTTCCTCCACAGAGTGAGGCCAGACCACCACATCCGGAGGGCGACATCTAGGAAAGGACAACCACATACAGTTAATGTCTAAGTGTCGGAGCAAAGAGACCACATCCTCTCACTGTTTCTCCTGGAAACACCTGTTTGTGTGTGTGTGTGTGTGTGTGTGTGTGTGTGTGTGTGTGTGTGTGTGTGTGTGTGTGTGTGTGTGTGTGTGTGTGTGATGTAGAGGGCTGAGCTGACCTGTGTACAGACTCGTCTCTGCCATGCTGGTCTCTGACAGCTTCACTCAAGGACACACCATCTTCACCACACACAGAGCGGAACGCAGAGACCACCCGCTCCAGCCCACCACTCTACACACACACACACACACACACACACACACACACACACACACACACACACACACACACACACACACACACACTTAGTTTTGTATGCCGAGCAGTGTTAAACTACAGTGAGATATTATTGTACTTACTGTCAAGAAAGAATCATTATTATTGACGTTAGGCAATTGCGGGAGAGATATCAAATATGTCGAACTTATAGGTGCAGAATCTTACTTTTAACGTATGTTCTTTCTTGATAGTGCGACACTGCACAAAACGAGCCGGTGACAGATGAGGGTACAAGCGTCGCGTGGGCGTCACGGCGAAGGCCATGGTCATAGCCTACGATCGGTATGTCAAACCATGAACTCCTACTTACTGTAAAGTAGGTTAGTCCCAATCATTTATTCGCCTCTGATTTATTCCAATATACTTCCGGGTCAAAAAGCGTATAACAATGACGCCGAGCGTCCAGTAACGTAGGCCCGTCTACTGTAGCCTAAAGAGGATTTTCAAGCAAAACTATAGGCCTGTTATATTCCAAATTAAACTTGCTTTTTGCCCCCCCCCCACGTTTCTAATATAGGCCACAGCATAGATTAACATGTAGGCCTGTTCTATTGTTCGAACCATGGTTGTTTAGGAAGATGTACAGCCATAAAAATGTGACGGTAAAAAAATACCCTAGTTTCTTATCACCTTATCAATGAAGTTTTGGTTAGCCTACCAGTCAATAAAGTCACAAAAGTGATATGGAATGGTGACGCATTAATAAATGCAAATGTCAGATGGCGACCAGGCATATTACGGTAACAGACCACTAGGTGGGAGTATGGTATCACAGAAGTCCTATAGCTTACTGTTTCTCTAGCCCACAGTCGCTGTACAGTGGTCTCATAGCCTACTGTACTGCATGCCTAAATTGACGGAGAGGTGGAAATTCTCAGTTAAAACAGTGTGATAGTGAAGTGTGATGGGTTAGAAGATTGATAGACTTAGATTGATCTTCACACGTGTTTGTGACTATTTCTTAATCAAATGCATAATCTAAGGTGAATCTCAATTATGTTTATGTTGACGTTTTGCATGAAGTGTATTAGATCAACATGTCAAACGTATGATGAGTGCAATATGATAATGAATTGCCTACTTACCCCTGACCAATAGAAATAAAGGGACATTCAGGGTGAGAGCAACAAAAGACCCTAACATATCCGAAAATAAGGCATCAAAGAGATGCTTAGGGGAAGGGGGGGGGGGGGTGCATCTTTATTTGAGAGGTTCTTTTGAGTCAGTGTTTGATGTCCCTCTCCCAGTTCCAGCGCAGAGCTTTAAAGCTGTCAGTCACAGGCACAATCCCACAGTCCCAGCACCAAGGACTACGTGTGCTCAGAATCCTGATCAATGCCCCTGGGATGTTCCCTCCAAATGTTCTCTCTTTCCACTTGTAGCTTAGGCCTACAACTCCTTTGAGTGCTCACAATAATACAGTTTCCCTGTGGCTCAACTGAAATATGCTTATCAGTGGACTTTTGCCTCAAGGGTATTTACTTATCTATTTGTGAAGAACAAGACACTTCTTCTAATGTGAAAATGAATGCGTTGTTAGTGTCTGATGATTTAGTGTAGTTTATCATACTGTTGAGTATTGTGCTGTTGTGCTTTAGGCCTAGGTTATGTCTCTGGCCTACTACTGTAGGTCAATATTACTCAACCCATATAGAAATATGGCAGGAATGTATTCACGCTATTGTGTTCCCTCCTCTCCTCCACCTACCAAATTATAGACGCGCTCCGCTGTTGCATAATAGTATTCCTCTTGACTTGAGATTCAGACATTTTCCTATCAGGCCCAGGCTCAGGCTCAGGCCCAGCCTCTCCCGCCTCCCGCCCTGGGATACTCGCGGCCGCAGAAGAGCTGGAATGCATTGACGTCAGAAGGACCAGCGCTCAGAGCCGATCCGCGCGAGGTGAATGCGCGAACACTGCAGAGCAAGAGAGACGCACACTCACAGCAGCACAGAGTCAGACACACACCCGAGCATCTCCCTATCGCTTTGTCCTTTGCGGAGACATCGGGGGACACACAGTGGATGAATTATCATACCACGCACCTGGCAGAGTCCATAATAATCGGGAACCAGGGGAAATAGTGGAAACGGATAGCATTATTGACAGTTTTAATTATCAGTTGAGACATAGAGAGAAGTGCGAGGCTGTTTACTGTGGAGGGTCGATACAAGGATAACGCATTTTCCTCGCAATGGTAAGTTATTGTTTCACCGTTATGGTGTCAATATACTCATTAATTTATCATGTTTTAGCAACATGTTTTTGATGTTTAAATGTTATTGCCGGACGACGCTTAGTATGTATTTGATATGCCTGTTTTTGTGCATTTCATCAGTTGCGTAGCCTGGGTTAGATGCGTATTTGCGAACTCGGGACTGCAGTTGCGGAGTGGAAGTTTACCAGACGAAAGTGATTACGCTGGGCTATTATAATACCGCTGGTATTGATGTCCATCGGGACTTCGGGAGACTAGCACAATAGGGTATTTTGGACATGATATAGGCCGTGCGCTTTCAGTGCGCTTTGTGCGCTTTCAGTTTTGCTTTACAGTCGGCTACATTGACATATCATTCCAAACACTTTGTGATAAATTC